>NC_069005.1:3592319-3594846 GCF_001194135.2 Octopus bimaculoides | reverse complement strand
TATATATATATATATATATATATATATATATATATATATATATATATTATATATATATATACATATATATATATATAGCGCATAAACATAAAACGCACACTGCGTGGCACAAGAGTTGCATGCCAACTGCACGGCTCCGTATTCAGTCCCACTGCGTGGCACCTTCGGTGATTTATTCTCCCATGACCTTGGGCTGACCAAAATCTTGCGAGTGGATTTAGTTTACAGAAGCTGAAAGAAGCCCGTTATATATACATGTGTGTGCGCTCGCGCGCGTATGTGTGTGTGTGTGTGTGCGTGCGTATGTCTGTCTGTTTGTCCCCAATCACCGCTTGACAACGTTTGTTGGCGTGTTTACGTCCACATAACCTACCGATTCGTCAGAAGAAAACGGTAGAAAAATACCAAGCTTAACAAAACAAGAGTGTACTTGAGGCGATTTGTTCAATTAAAATTTTTCAGGATGGTGCTCTGGGGTTGCTCCAGTCACACGACCGAAGCATGTGGTTGATTAGCGATACACATGGTGTACGAACAAATGCAGTTGAAACTCAGAGAAGCAAAAAGGTTGCCTCGACGAATAGAAATTATTAATCCTGACTATGCTATTAATAACCCCTTTTTATCAGAAAGTCACTATGTAAATATAGATTTATCACTGGACGAGATACATCTACACTTTAGGATGCTCCTGAAACAGTTGTTGAATTCCCACGCATGACGAATCGATGCTAGGTGTGTCGAAACAGTTGTCGTCATTAATAATAAATTCTGTTATATTCCATCTTTTGTCTTTCATTTGACATATATATATATGCACGATGGGCTTTCAATTTCCGTCTACTAAAACCACTCACAAGGCCATCATTCGGCTAGTGTCTATAGTAGAACATACCATTCAAGTTGCCACGCAGCGGTACTGAACTCGGAACCGTGTGGTGGAGGAGCAATCCTCTCACCGCACAGCCACGTCTACGTCACGCATTACACACACACGTGTGTGTGTGTGTGTGTGTGTGTGTGTGTTTGAGCTTGTGTAATGACACACTCACATAACTTGCGTATGGACTTAAGTTTCTATATGCGAACAGATAGACAGATAGCTACCTATATACATAGACAATGCTATTGAATGCTTGTGTATATGCGTGTGTGTGTGTGGAGGGGAAGGCAAACGAACTGATTCTCAGCTACATCGATATAAAATGACATATATATTATTAATCCTAAATTCTATTTTCATTAAGGTGATAGACAAACACAGCATGAATGAACAACAACAATTACAGTAGCTTGGACAACAATAACTGCAAGTATGTCATACTGAAATGTTCGAAGTAAAAGTTGAGTCTAAGTCACAAGTTTAGTACATACATTCTGACCAACGAACAAAATCAATCTTGCGTGGTTGTAACTGATATATAGTAGCCGATCTGTCACAGTTATCTATGGCAAAATGGTTTTCGAACAGCTCGAGATATCGAGAAGCCTACGATGTCAGGATATTCACGTGACATAGCACTAACAATCACGGCAACACCGCATCTATTTGTTACATTTTTCTCCAGTAGACTGGAAAGTGCGTTCGTTATTTATTTACAAAACACCATTAGAGAATTAAACTTTCTCTCCATGCAGAATGGCAGAGGGACAGATAGACAAGGAGACATACATAGATGCACGCTTGCAAATTTTGACAAATAGTGTGCAGATACTGTCAAACATACAGAAATATACCTACATGTATGTTTGCATACAGATAAACACGCACGCACACATACATCTCATCACACGCACATATATATATATATATATATCTACATGGACATTTTATAAACTTTGGAGATATAGAAAACTAATTGTGTTTCGGAATATCTCGAATATCGCAAATGATAACATCTATTGGCATTTATAGAGGCGACACTCGATTCCCCTCACCAGAGAGAAATTCATGTAAACTTTCTGTTTGTATTAATTACATTTCTGGACCACTGGTGACAATAATTCTTACCAATTGGTTGTAAATGATGAGACTAATCTATATACAGTCACCTCATTCAAATCGTACCATTTGTTTGCATATTTAACTTCTTTAGATTGTTTCCTCATACGCATATTCATAGCAATTTCATAAACTGACGCTGTTTCAAAGAAAATATAACGTACGAAATGATAATACTAAGTCTGTACAAAGGATTTTAGTCAGGCTGCTATGGGTCATTATCGCTGCCGTTAGACTACGTAGACTGGTAATACCAGCGGCATTCCAAAGACAAAAGATGTTTCTAATGTGTTGAAAGAAATAAATGAAAAAAAAAATTATGTGAAAGGAAGCAATCTCAAGGAGGGAGGTGATTGTGGAGAACACCACCAACTAAAAGGTGGGTTGTTCTACTAATGATATATGGTGGACAGCCACAACAAGCATGGTGAGTCAACGAGGTACGCAGTTGGTGCCAGTCATTCAAACGACGAAATACATCGTCATAATGCGGGGCATATCAATTTTATGATTTCATCAATGGTT
>NC_069005.1:3588252-3591957 GCF_001194135.2 Octopus bimaculoides | reverse complement strand
ATATATATATATATATATATATATATATATATATATATATATAATATACATTTGTAATATTATTACAAATTTGGGATTTTACCAATAGATACACAAATCTTATTTCAGGACAACCCTATTGTCTGGAATACACATAAAAATCTAAATTCTCTATAATAATAAAATAATATAAGCATTTTAAAACCTACTATAACGTATAATAAAAAAAAATATTTAAAAGACTTATTTATAAATTATTTGAAGAAATATATACCTTACCTGTTATTAGTATGTGGGGAAAGAATATATTATTAATGAACTCTACACGTGCTTCTGCGCCGTGAGTGTGTTTTTCCAGGCTATACCTGTTACTTAAATCCACCAGTGCGTTCACAGGCTATTTATCTTATTATTATTATTATTAACGAATCAAAATTAAAACTACATATTCAAATACATATTAAACAGAAAAATAAGGATATAAATAAAAATACAATGAAAATATATAAATTAGTAATATATTTTTAAAAATTCTAAAATGAATTTTTTTTTTTTTTAATTAAAAAATTAATAAGTTAGTAATGATTAATAAAATTAAACACCTAAAAATACAATACCGATACATCTTGAAAATACTGAGCATAAATAAACCCTCAACTATTATATTATAAACACAAATTAGTAATTTAGTATATTTACCCCTCTCTATACAAGTATAAATTACCATTCTTATGTCAAACGAAAGTTAATAGTAATTATAAATAAAAACCTCGATATAAGTTATAAAATTATTGAATAAAACTAGTAAATTAATCTAGTAAACCAAATTAAAAAACGAAGAATACTTATCAACATGTTTAATTCTTCACTTGTGCAAATGGCTGCTCCGTCTGTTGTGCGCTAAGTATGATGGGAACAACATCATTAAAATAAAATACTCTGAAAAATTCTATAAGACTACTAATATTTTTTTTTAATGTTTAAGATTTAGAGAATTATATTTTATTAAAAGTGACCCGTCTAATTCTTTTAAGGCAATATGGTTTAAATATATTCATGGTTCTTCCATTGTTAATTTGTTTTACTAGATTCATTTACTAGTTTTATTCAATAAATCTATAACATAGTTTTTATTTATAATTACTATTAACTTACGATTCATGTAAAAAATGGTAATTTATACTTGCAAAAATAGGGGTAAATATTATGCTAAATTATTAATTCCCATAATTTTTATATAGATAGGTAGTGGACTTTTGATGTGTTTATAATATAGTAGTTGAGGGTTTCTTTATGTTTAGCATTTTCTACATATATCGGTATTGTATTTTTAGGTGCTTAGTTTTATTAATCTTTATCAATTTAACTTGAGCCATTTTTATATTTTTAAATTTCTGAATTTTTAAAAAATGTTAGTAAGTTATATATTTTGGTTATATTTTTATTTTTCTATTTTATATGTATTAGAATATGTAGTTTTAACTTTGATCCGTTAATAATAATAATAATATTTTTATTTTATTTCTATATTGCCTATAGAGGGGCTAAACATAGAGGGGACAAACAAGGACAGACAAAGGGATTAAGTCGATTACATCGACCCCAGTGTGTAACTGGTACTTATTTAATCGACCACGAAAGGATGAAAGGCAAAGTCGACCTCGGCGTAATTTGAACTCAGAACGTAACGGCAGACGAAATACCGCTAAAGCATTTCGCTCGGCGGGCTAACGATTCTGCCAATGACAAGGGAAAGAGTAACTGTTTTTTTTTTCAAAACGAATGACAACTTTGGGATGCGTATGCGTTAAGTGATAGGTGATAAAAAAGAAAATAGTTCAATTACACAAAACATTATTTTTCACTATGCAAACACCATCGACCACCACTACCACCACCACCACTACCACCAACACCACTACCACTAAAACCGCCATTATCTCCCTCTCTCTCTCTCTCTCTCTCTCTGCCTTTCTTTAATCTCACCATCAGAACATCACCCCTCTGCTAAAATTGTATTCCTCACTCTCCTCTATAGCACTAATTTCAACCATCTTTTTCAACTACGAAATAGATATTACGTTCCCCCTGCCACACGTCATGAACGCTCCTCCCTCCATCTTTCCTCTGTCCCTCTTTATTTCACTCCCTTTCTCCCTCACAATTAGCCTTATCCTTTTCTGTCCCTTCTTTCTTTAGCTCTCTCTATCCCTTCAACTAATCACGTGTATGCGTTACAATTACGCTCCCTCTACCTCACGTCATGGACACTTCTCCCATCCTCTTTTCTCTATCTCTATTTTCTTTCTCCCTCTTTTTCTCTAAACATGTGAAGGTGTTACCAATGGGCTAAGTAATGCAATGACAAGCATAATTATTATTAAAATATGTGCGTGCGTGTGCATGCATGTGTACGGGCACGCGCGCTTGTGTGTGCATGCGGATGTCTGTAGTTACCGCACACTCACCATTTTGCTATTATTCTTATGAGCAGTATAGATTCTTGCACATATAAGCGCTATATGACACATATTCCTTGTCTGTATGCCATTCCTTGCACACTAAATTAAAATAAAACTTACCACCTCAACAACCAATTACAGATTATGTGTCCATGTATTCTGCGGATAATACTCCCAAATACGTATGAGTCTTCGTTTATAAATATGCATAAATATATGCATATTTATGTGTATATCTATTGCCGTGCATGTTTTGCAAATTTGTAGGAAAGCGGCAGTGAAGAATGAAACAACGCGAAACGAGGAAAATAGAAGAAAGGGGACCATATCCTACTGAAGTAGATTTATAAAATTTATTGCTATCTGACCTTTTAGCGACACCGATTTTCTAGAACTTTCACAAACTTATGAAAAATGAATCAGAAAATAACATAGAATAATACGAAATTCTGTCTCTCTTCCTTAAATTTAGTGTATCGGTAATTTCAAAATCTTGTACTTTTATGGATTTACATTAACTGGTATAAGAGTCGGTGGTATAAGTATTTTCGGAATATAAGATAATGTTCCGTTATACTTATGCTTTGCAACACGGTTTATACGCTGATACGCCAGAGAAATGTCTTATTTTTAGACACTTTCAATTTAAATGTTCATAAAATGGATTCGAAGGAAGAAGGTGTGTATTTAAGTAGTAAAATATGAATAAGTCTTGCCACCAAACCAGGAATATGTTTCATCATATATTCACGGAGAAGCACGTTCGAATTTTTCATATTCATTATGCATTAGCTGAACATACTCATTTTATTTCTAGAAGGTCAGGGTTCAAGGGGAAAGTTTTAAATGCTGCAATGTTGCAAAAGATGCTTCACAATTTTTGTATTGTTTTTAGTTTTAGTCTTCCAAAAGGTTAATATTTATATCGTTACAGATTTTACTACCTTACTTCTGAAATTTTATGCTACATATTTTCCTTGCATACTTCACATAAAAACATAAAATATATATAGAGAGAAACTGAGAGTGCGGGAGACGTACAGGCGTTCACACATACATTTATATGCACACAAAGGCATACACGCTCTTCAACACACACACACACACACACACACATATATATATAATTTTGGGACTGCCATGTTGGCTTGGCGATAACTATTAATTTCCAGTACCGCTGCCGTAGTCTCCTTTAGAGAGACTTAGAAATATTAATAACTCTCTCTCTCTCTCTCTCTCTCTCTCTCTCTCTCTCTATATATAT
>NC_069005.1:3587047-3588042 GCF_001194135.2 Octopus bimaculoides | reverse complement strand
TATATATATATAGAGAGAGAGAGAGAGAGAGAGAGAGAGAGAGACAGACATACAGACAGACAGAGACAGAGAAAGAGATAGATAGTTTTATACACATATGTAGATATATTGATGTTGTCTTTATTTTACAAGCCAGTATGTAATTATCGTGGTCATAGATGTAGGAGGAAAATGTCATAAACATTAAATTATATAACATTTTATGAGTGTGTGTGCGCTTGGACAACCTATATAGATAACACGATCAAAATTTATATGTGTGTGTACAGACTACGTCCTGCACAAGAGCTGTGTGCGTACCATCAAACAGTAGTTTTCAAAATAGATATGATAAGCTCCTGTGGATTATTAAATGCGCGACCGAATATCAATTAATATGTGTGAGGAATTCCTTTAACGTATTCTGCTATTACCTTTACGAAATCATAAATAGTTTATACCATTTTGTAGTGATATTCTCCAAAAATCAATGTCAAGTTTTGACTACGATGAAGCTGTACTTGTTCAGGAAAATGACATTAATTTAAATGTGAATGGTATATATTTTAACATTCGGCCATTTCTACTAATTAAATAATACGTGCTTCGAATGAACTAGTAAAGCTAAATAAATGTGCGAACATATGTGTTTTGCTTTGTGAATACTTACATGCATAGGTATATGTATGTGTGTATATATATATATGCATGTATGTATACATATGAATATACACACAAACACACACACACACACACACACATATGTATATTTCGTGTTTCGCCAAAAGGTGGTGCACGTTCCCAGAATTAATTTGCAAGAATGAAGTCAATCCAAGTGCCACTGGAAACATAATCGGGAAGGTTCATCACAGAACACCTTACTGCGGATTAGTGCGCATTAACGTAAGGCAATAAAGTGTCCCCTGATGAGTCCTTCCGATTAAGTGTCCAGATGCACTTGAGTCACCCGAATGCCGGATCTCAAATACGCATAATGAAGCATACGTATATATATA
>NC_069005.1:3585467-3586289 GCF_001194135.2 Octopus bimaculoides | reverse complement strand
TATATATATATGTAATTACACACACATATAATCACATACGCACAAACACTCACGCACACATGTATATATATATATATAAAGTCTATCAGTTAGTGAAACAGGAAATAATTGCTTTACATAATCTCTTTTATTTTGCGGTACTAAACTACCAACTATCTTTCACAGACTTCAGAACGGCTATCTTCTATATACAGGTGCACAAAGTTAAACAATGTTAAATCGCCAATTTTCCAAAAGATGAAAGTAAGTTTGAATAGAACTATTTAATGCAGTCTTTGCAGAAGAACACGGCCCGGCTTCCAATTCAATAACTACGCTGTTTAAATCGTCTTCCCATCTTCATTTCTTTATCTTATCCTTCCCGTTCGTTTTTGATGTTGTTCTTCTATAATTATTTCGCCTGCATCATCAGACAGGCGCCAAATACATTTGCAAATAAAATCAAGCTTTAGAATCACTTAAGAGAGTTTCAATGCTAAGAAAAATCTCTTGTAACTTAGTGAGAAAGAAACAAACAAAGGGATAGAAAAGCGACGAAGAAAGAGATGAAAAACACAACGAACGGCAGATGAAGTGATTCTCTGTGTTGAGATCAAGAATATTTCATACTAGATTTTGTATACGTTTTTGAGTCTATTTTCGTACCGGAGGAATGTCGACGCAGGAAATCTTAAGAAGAAACATTATATATTTACAAATGCACACAATATTTGTTTACATTTATTTATGTTATTGTGAATATATATACACACATATTTACATACTTATATGTGTGTGTGCGTGTATAAATTTATGTATATATATATATATATATATATATAT
>NC_069005.1:3584780-3585439 GCF_001194135.2 Octopus bimaculoides | reverse complement strand
AACATTAATGAAAAGTGAGTAAACTTCGAAAAAATATTGAAATTGAACACAATTACATCTTAAACATATCACACATACATATATAAATGTAAATGCATCATACGTGTGTGAATATGCATAAATATATATAAATATATGTGTGTGTATATGCGTGTGTGTTTGTGTGTACGCACACATAAGTGTCAGTGTGAGAGAGAGAGACAGTGATAGAGAGAGAGACAGTGATAGAGAGAGAGAAAGAGTGAGCGAAACAGAGATTATGAGAGATAGAGAGAGCGACAGAAGGCAAATAAATAGATACGTATGTGTACTAATTTCTTAATGCACTTCCAGACTATTCGTAAACTCACAAACTGAGCAGCTACAAGCACAGAATATATTCCTGAGATGGATACGAAATAACAGAGCTTATATATCCTAACTGTTGTTGCAGTGAAAAACCTACATAATATACAAGGTTTTAGCAAGTGCATTAGCGCCAAATAGAATGGTAATTACTTAAAACGCAAATTCAAATACCTTTATGCACTCTCTTCCTAATTGAAGCTTACTTATTTTGTAGATATCAATGTATTCTTACACGTCTATATACACAGTTATTATATTATTGATATTCGTCAAAAAATCCATCGTAGAGCATATATATATATATATATATA
>NC_069005.1:3581902-3584165 GCF_001194135.2 Octopus bimaculoides | reverse complement strand
ATATATATATATATATATATATATATATATACACATGTGTGATTACATATACATAAGCACACGCACACATACATGCTCGCACATATACACAAACATATGTATATGTTGTTATCCTTGACGCTGGGTCTTGTCGTTGTCAATCATGTTTCTGAGTTCCCTACCGTGACCTCTCAAATTAGTATGCAACCCCACTGCAAATCTTCAGTGACATAATGTGTAACATTTAATGCATCAATGTGAAAAACAATATTTAGTACACCTTAAGGCGGCGAGCTGGCAGAGTCGTTTACACGCCAGGAGAAATGCTTTGCGGTATTTCGTCCACCGTTACATTCTGAGTTCAAATTCCTCCGAAGTCGACTTTCCCTTTCATCCTTTCGGGGTCGATGAAATAAGCCGTTCTTTGTCCCCTCTATGTTTAACCTTGTGGGCAATAAAGTAATAAATATTTAGCTGGCAGAAGCGTTAGGAGGGCGGGAGAAATGCTTAGCGGTATTTCATCTGTCTTAACGTTCTGAGTTCAAATTCAACCGAGGCCGACTTTACCTTTCATCCTTTTGGCGGTCGATAAATTAAATACCAGTTGCGACCTTGTGCCTAGAGTAGAAAAGAATATTTAGCAATATATTTAGCAAGTAGTATTCAGTAGAAACTGAATTTATATTCAACCGGGAAGTGTAGCTCTGTATCTTCAAACGGTGCATCCTGTTTGTAATCTTCCTAAGATTAATTATACAGAGGACACAGAGACAGTGATACAATAACAAAGTGAACAAATCAATATTAGTAGAGTTAATGCAGATTATTAATAATTCAAATTTATTATACATATATGTTGGAAATATTTTTGCGATCTCTCATATTTTCGCTAAAGATATTTGCTTTAATTATTATCAGAGAATTCGTGGCTTTAGTTGAATACATTGAGATTCTCGGTTAATATTTCTTCAATCAAACTAACGGATGATATTTATATAGACGTCCGAGCGGAATGATTAATACAATAATGACATACTCAGCAGTTAATGACGCGCTAAAATGCCTGCTTGGAACGTGAAATTCATGCAATATGAAGTTTGAGCAATTCTTGAGTGTGTCAGCAACAACGATTTTGCAATTCCGGTTATTTTCTTCCGTTGGTGTTACCGTTCGTATATATATTTAAGTGATCTAGATACACAATGTAATAAATAGAAATTGTCTATGGCAGAATGGTTATGATCGATATACCGAAATCATTTCCAGTATACCTACATTATAACCATACACATAACGGTGCTAGAAGATGTGACATGCTGCCTTTCAGTGACAATTTAAAGAAAACGGTACATGCGACGGTTTGTATTTATAGTCACTACCCCATATATACATTCGTTATATATATATATATATATATATATATATATATATATATATATATGTATGCACACACACACACACACACACACACACACACACACACACACAGAGGCACACACACACATATATATATACACTGCAAATCAAAAACGGAAGATGGAATATACGATCCATCATGGGTGGGACACTCAACAACTGGTTTCGGAGCATCCGGGGGTGCAGATGTAACTTTTATTATTATTATTATTATTATTATTATTATTATTATTATTATTGTTGTTGTTGTTGTTGTTGTTGTTGTTGTCATAGTTACTCTCATGTTTAGTACTAGTCGGTCTCTAGTATTAGTATCAATATGATTCAAATGATAACTTCCATTGTAACGGTGGCTCGCTTTCTATCTCTCCTTTAGCACACACACACACACACACACACACACACACACACACAAATGCACATATATATGTGTATGGGTGTGCGTGCGTGTGTGTGTGCCAGGCAGAGATACAATATGTATTCTCCAATGAATAAACTTCGTATCTTTTTACACAAGGCGACGAAAATATAGTAAGTACAAGTTCTCTCTTCTACAAATATACCGGACAAACGCACACGCACACCCACGCATACATACATGCAAACACACACGCATACACAAAGATTTATAAAGAAAGAGAAAGAGAGAGTGAGAGAGAGTGGTAGAGGTTTACATATGTTGGCATATATGCAGTCATGTATATCTCTCTGTATTCCACTGTATATCTATGTGTCGAATGGCTGGTATACGTATATAAGAATCGATTGATATGCTAATGCACATCTCTCTCTCTCTCTCTCTCTTTCTCCCTCAATCTTTCTTTTTCGTTTTCGTATATATGTGTATGCATACACACACACACACACG
>NC_069005.1:3580961-3581545 GCF_001194135.2 Octopus bimaculoides | reverse complement strand
CATACACACACACACGTGCACGCACGCATACGCGCACACACATAAGTCCATGCCGCACTGCATATACTTAGAACATAAGCACAAAGCTCCCTCACTCTCAGGCACACTAAAAAAGAATATATATTTTGACAATTTTGGCAATCATATGTTAGAATAACTTCTCTTGAAATGCTTCCAAAGAGGTAGTTATTTTTTTTATTTCTTTGGAACAACCAATGTCTTGTTACTCCTTATAGGTTTCTGCAAGATATCACTGAAAGTTGATTCCATTTACATAAATATCCATAAGAAAATAACTATTTGATGTAGTATTTTTGTTTTACATTTGAGATAAAATATAAGAATATCGAAAGTGTGTTTGCGCGCGTGTGTGTGTGTGTGTGTATGTGTGTGTGTGTGTGTGTGTGTGTGTGTGTGTGTGTGTGCGTTCGTGCGTGTGTGTCTGTGTGTGTTTATTTTTATGCATGTACATCTGTATACATACATGCCGACATAAAATAGATGTATTGATGTTAGCATAAACATAACGTATATATGTAGCTCTATATGTATATATGTAGTTATATATGTATATATGTAGTTTT
>NC_069005.1:3576373-3580870 GCF_001194135.2 Octopus bimaculoides | reverse complement strand
ATATATATATATATATACATATATATGTGTGTCTGCGTGTTATTGTGAGTATGTATGTGAACCTCAATTTAGTTAAAATATGCTTGTGACATATTTCAATTAACTTCTAAAAGCAAATTCAATGCAGTTACCGAGAAGAAATAAATCTCTGATGGGACAGTGTGTAAAAACACCATGTCCGTCCAGTTTTGCCCTTTATCGGATTCCCAGTGTCAGTGCCTCTGGCTTTTTACGATTATTTGTTTGAGAACATTGGTAGAGACAGCGACAACGACAGATGTTCTGTGTACTTACCATCTGAATGCAGAAAGGTGCTATATCTGGTCAAAAATTATTAACGTTAACTGTGGGTAGAAGCTTCACACCTCAGCGCTATGAAAGTATCATTTCTTATGCTGTGAGAAAGGAGACAGTCTGGCGACACATTTTAGATAAGACAGTTTTTCAGACTTGCATCATGTTTTTATATAATTAATCAACTATATTATTACAGCTCAAAAATCATGTCTTTTAATGGTATATATGATAACCGCACCTACAAGAAATAATGAAAAATTCTACTGCAGCTGAATATATCAATTCTCATTTTTATTGGATAATTACCAGCATTACGTGAATGGTCATGGAATTGTACAACATACAGAGATGATTATTGACATAAATATTCAAGTCAGATTAAAACTGATCTCCGATTACGTAACGTGACGATAAAATGAAAGATGATAAGACAAATTTCATACCACTCTGACAATGTCAATGAATCTATCATTCCATTGTAATACAGTTTGCTTGATCTCTTTCCGGGTATCCCCCAATATTTTTTAACTATTACGCAGGAAACCCACTTTTCTTTCTCGGCAAAGTGTTACTAATCCTGAATGTCATGCAGGCTGCATCCCATGCTAACTGCTAAATGTAATTTTACCTTTCGACGTTGACGTCCTCCAGTTTTTTTCACAAGTTCTAGATGCTAACTGCAACTTATAAAATATTTCAGTGCCCAACATCCGTTGCTCTTTCACCTATTCTCAACTCTTCATTCTTGTATTACATTTTTTACGATAAACTTTCTTAAAGTAAGCATCAAGCGAAGATGCATTCTATTCATAAATTCTAGAAAGTTGGGTAACATCAGAAAAAAAATTGCACTAAGTAGTGTACGCCATATTGTGTTATGTCTGAATAACATTTCGTTTTTAACAACTTAGGTCCGATGGCAGTAAAGATTTGCAATTCACAGACGACCACACGAATCTTGAGAGTATTCGAGAAACTTGTTATGCCCCCATCCACTAATTGTTTAACATGTTTTAAAAGGATGATGTGTGGTTACTTCCCAACCACATGCTTCTGGTTTCATTCCCACAGCGTGACAACTTGGGCAAGTATATTCTACTATAGCTTCGGGCCGATCACCGCCTTGTGAGTGGACTGAAACTGGTAGACAGAAACTGAAAGAACCTCGTTGTATATATATATATATATATATATATATATATATATATAGATATATATATTTTAACTTTTGTATATATTAATATTATGTCGGTTGAAAAATCTTTGACAATGTAAATATGTTAACAGTTACCATTGTTAGTAAAAATTCACACAAAAACTAGGATAATACACCCGTTTTATAGGTAGAAATACCAAGTTAAAGTGATGTATTTTGAGTCGATATGAAGAAGAAGAATAAATGGAGCAAAACGCATATAAGAGCACAATATCTTGTACCTTGTATTATCATTAATTTGCGTTAATATCCGTATATTAATATATTACAAGGCTATGATGTTTTATTTATTATATTTACATTCTTCGCTTACATTTACATTCATCGTCAGGGAACCAACATACAGAAGCAAGACATATGCGAAATGTTAAGGTGACGTACTATTTATAACATTATATAGCTAAGTAAGTGACCGTTAGAAACAAGGACGCTGGTTTACATAGAGTCATTACGGGAGAGAGGCTGTGAATGATATACTAAAAGTTTTAATTAAAACATTAATTAGGGGAAGATTAAAATCAGTATTGTGATTTATTTTCATAAGGAGAAATAATTATATAAGATGAATTCATTGGATTGTCTCCCTTCCTCCATATCTTGTTTAAGCTTCCAATATTTTTTCGAATTTTTGTTTTCTGCATTTTACTGTGATCTATTATGCCTTCCCCTATTTTAATCTTTTAATTTAAACCTTTAGTATATCGTTGGTGATGAATGCAAATCTGCATTAAAATATAATGTATGTTTGCTGCTACTGTGCATCTGACTCAACGCTAAGTAAATCTCTCTGAATCTGTCTATGTCGACCACGCTCCACTAAGTAAATATAAACCTCGAAGTGCGAAAGTACCTCTTGGATATCGAATGTGACCACATCTTTTCATCATCCTGTAACCATACATTCCATAAAGAAGCTCTGCGATCTCTTACTCCAAACTTTCTTTTCTTAACTCCTCTTGAAATAAAACCTGATCCTTCGTAGCATATTTACTTCGTTCCAATCTGAAATAATGGTATTCCTCTAACTTTTGCAAATATCGCACTCAATTCCAAATAGCTCAAAATTGATTATTTCCACGCATTTCATATTAACAACTTTTTTAATAACCTCAGGTAAGGATTGCATAATTAAATTTAGTCGAAGCCTCCAGATACTCTACGAAAATAGTTATGTTGCGACTGACTTCAACTAAGCGTTACCCGCCTCTCATAAACAAATGTCTTAACACAATTTGATGCCCATGAACTCTGTCATTCTTACAAATTTTAGCCAGTTAGCTTCCGGTCAGGTTCATTCAAATTTCTGCCGTTAACATGAAGCTCTCTCGTTCTCTCTGTCTCTTTCTGTCTGCCGCTCTCGCTCTCTCTCTCTCTCTCTCTCTCTCTCTCTCTCTCTCTCTCTCTCTCTCTCTCTCTCTCTCTCCCTCTCTCTCTCTCTCTCTATCTCTATATCTCTCCTCTCTCTGTATCCCGCTCTCAATTTCAATGATGCTCTAACATTCCGCAGTGTTTAGCTTCATCTCAACACCATTTCAGTACATAAACGATCTACGTTTATGTCGTACATAGATGCCCCCGTTTATTCAAATATTTCTAAAATGTATCTAACCCACCTTACCTCCCACACCATATGCAACCTAGAAAACTAACACCAAATCTTCAGTGTCTCCTCGAAAAGGCATCTCGGAGAAATACATAAACGAACTCTTGCTAATAGAGTCTCTTTCAACACTGTTGTTAATCATATCAAAAATATAAAATCGCACATTCCCGTTGTACATGAGCAACACAGCACGTTGTTATTACATGATACCATGAATTATAGGTTTCATCAAGATGGAGTCAATCTCTTCACGAGCAAACTTAAAGTAAAAACGCTCATCAAACATTGTGTTTTCACTTCTCAGCCACAAAATTCTTCGGTTACAGCAACTAGTGACACGCTAACAATATTAAGTGATACCACAAACATATAGTGACTATTATGTCAGAGACGGTATATAGTGAAATGAATTGATTCCTTAGACCGCTGAAGGAAAAGATTGAACTCACATAATTAGAAAATCCTTTCCTCATTGATTTGTATGTGAACAACAGAAACAGAAAAAATACGATAATAACAGCGACTGGACAACGTGAGTGTGTCTGCAGAACCGTTTTCTACTCAAAGTTATTCACATCTCTGGTTATTTACAAAAGTATTATCGGCAGTCTGTCAATTTATATTCAATATTACAAAATTGGAAAGTGTAAAAATGTTTCATTAATCCTTAAACATGCTGAATTAAGTGATGGAAAAAGGCAAGGTAATGTGTTGGTAATGATAACATATCGTTCAATCAGTTGCAGGTCACTGACAAAGTTGTGCAAGTAAAACGTGCCCATACAGAAAAAAAATCACGCCTCTAAAGGATAATTTCGTCTGTAAGATAGTTGACCTTCGCCACTCTATAATCACAGACCATTTCAATAAAGAAGTACGAGGCCAAAATGTTAGAGACAAAAAGCCATACGTCATTGATCCTGCATATATCGTATTGTTCATTAACGATAAGCCTCAGCTCAAACAAGCCATCCAAAACAGAAGAGCGACGGTGAGTATCTGAACCATCCCATGTGAATTCACATTTATTTTAATTTCATATTTAATATATCCGCATCGACGCAATGTAGTTAATACATACTTCACTCTATCCATCAAAACACAAAACTCAAACATAAGCACATATATACTTGCTTATCATACACATACACATACACGCACACGCACGCACATATATGTGTATATATATATATATACACACACACACACATATACACACACACACACACACACACACACACATATATATATATATATATATATATATATATATATATATGTGTGTGTGTGTATAGATAGATAGATAGATAGATAGATAGATATAGATATAGGCATAGGTATTGATATATACATGAACATATATATGTGTGTCTATATATAT
>NC_069005.1:3570848-3574509 GCF_001194135.2 Octopus bimaculoides | reverse complement strand
TATATATATATATATATATATATATATATATGTGTATATATATATATACATATATGCATGTATTTACATATCTGATACACCTCTATATCATATTACAGTATTGATTTTTTTAACAAACCTTGTTTGCAAAGTGCAATATACACGGATTGGTTTCATGCATAACAGCATACCAAGTTACGTCAGCAGTAGTCGTTTGCAGTCTCTGTCCGGTTTTCATCAGTGATAGATTCCTTCTCTTTGACTTTCCCTGAATACATTTCCTATAAACCCGCCTTGAACACGTTCTTCCTCACTTGAATTGAACTCTTAACCGTATTATGTTTACAACGAGTGAGGTCATTCAATATTTGATAATGTCAGTAAAACGAAGGCGGTGAGCTGGCAGAAAAGTTAGGACGCCGGGATAAATGCTTAGCGGTATTTCGTCCGTCTTTGCGTTCTGAGTTCAAATTCCGTCGAGGTCGACTTTGCCTGTTATCCTTGGATGGACAACAATTATTTTGCTCAAGAATATCGTATAGGTAATTATAGCCTATTTCATTACAGAATATATTTCAGGGTGTTTACTTGGTGTACTGTGTAGTGAGAAGTGTTATTCCTTAGATCATGGTTCCGGACTCACTCCGTCTGTGTGACATCTTGGAGGTGGTGGTGATGGTAGTAGTGGTGGTGGTGGTGGTGGTAGTGGTGGGTAATGTCGGTCTATTGTCCTATATATATATATATATATATATACGACGGGCTATGTGATTGGGAAACATGCTTCTTACCACACAGCCTGACAGAAATGTCCATATATTATTACTCATTCAATAGAGTTTTCGCTTTATTTTTATTTTCTGTACCCATCAAACTCTCACTAGTGTAACTCAATTGCCGAGAGTCCCGCGCATGGCAGTTATCAAAATTCGGCGTCGAAATTCTCTTCATTCATAAATAATATCTGAAACCTCTTGACTATGCGTGTTTGCGTGTAACATGTGTTTATATATGTATGAATGCATTTATGTGTTGTTAAATGCACTTTGGTGAAATGGTAAGCGCGTAAACATATTCCGTAATATTTACTTCAATACATACAAAAAGCACGACTTTCTATATATCAAGTCAGTTATCGTTTCATTATATCTAAACTCCATCTATATCACGTGATATAGCTTTATATTTATTACGTGAATGAGCTCAACCTATAGTTGTTAGATCAAATAATTTTTCATAAAGAACAGCATTTTAGTGGATTTATAAAATATTCAGAAATTGAGCAGAAAAAGTAACATCAGAAGGAATTCATAAGAAATTGTATTTTATTTCATATGTAAGTTTCTTATTGTATATGCGTTTGACTTTCATCGATTTTGTCTTAAGAATAATAAGATATTCTTTTTAAAATAATATATTGACAAAATTATCTACAATAAATATGACATTTGCGCAAATGTGCAGTAAAGGAGACTGTATGTACGCATAGTAACAGACACAAACACACGTATATAGAGAAACTGGAATGTGTGTATGTGTGTGTGTGTCTGTGTATGCATGTGTGTGTCTGTGTATGCATGTGAGTATTCATTAATGTTCTTGATATTACACGAACATTTGCAGAAAAAGCAAAATTATACACATCTGCTATATATATATATATATATATAGAGATCTGTGCATACAAATACACGGACATACAGTTGTACATAAAGATAATCTGATAAAGAAAAGCAAGTACATACTATATAAATTGTCACATAAAATAGACTTTTATATTGAAGCTATTCTTGAAGAACATTGAACGCTTTAAAAGGAAAGTATATGTAATATTTTAAAACATAGAAAATATTTAAAATATTTTATGGAAAATGTCTATAAAAACAAAATTTTATATCTGCATATTCACAAAAAAAACGTAATACACACATGCATTCGGGTGTATGTATGTGCCTAAGTATGCCTGTATTTATGAATTATCTCTATATATACCTATTGGGTTGTGTGATAAATTCGTTGATTTATTTTCGACTAACTTTTATCCTTATTTTAGATCAAATATTACTACAAATAATGCATCCATAATGATTTGTAGCAAAGCTTCCACTAGTTTGTCCTAGCCTTGACAGTAGAAATAGCCACGCCTTCACGCAAAGCATTCATCGATTCATGTATTCAGCTCTTCACCATTGTCCAACGAATCTCCTCTCAGAATATTCGAGAACAATTAAAAAATGCAATGAACTGGACTCTATATAGGAGGAGAGTACCGGGGGTGCAGTGAACCTTCCGATCCGTGTACTTGAATTGCATTCCTGGTCAAAGTAGTGACATGAGGCGGGTTCAGGAAATACGCCTTATCGTCTTTCTGGTAGTTTCACCTGGATTGTCTCTTTTAAATTAATAGGCTCTGTTATGAGAGCATCCCATCAACTGGATCTAGTCTCTACCATTTTCATAGGGATCCTCATGAATCAGTTCGTTCAGTACATCATTATTTAAGCTAAAACGTAGTCCAGAAAGCGGAGAATCTTCGAGGAAGCATTACCGCTCTGGAGCTAGTCAAACATGTACATTTTATTAAATATACAGTCCATACTGTCCTTCAGAATTCTCGAAGCTCATGTTCCGAGACAGGTCAATAAAATATAAATAACTAATAATTAGAGGACAGGTGTGAATTTATTACAGCAGTTTCTAACGACTCCTTTAATTGATTAATGAGTTCATTATAGCATTTAAAAAGAAAGCGTTTTATTCAAATGAAAACATGAACTTCATAATCAAGGACGTTCAAAATGGGCCTTGCATTTTAATTGTACTGGCTTATAAATTTCAGGTATTCATCTCAAGAAAACGGTTTCTTCATAATGATACAATTAAAGGTGTCGTTAGAAACGGCTGTAATGAATTGACACCTATCGTTCAATTTTTACTTATTTATAATTTGTGCATGTATATATGTATATATGTATACATACAATAATCCCTCGACTATCGTTGGTGTTACGTTCTAAAGCCACTTGTGATATGTGAAAATACGAGAAGTAGAACAGTACTGTGCTGTATATTGTTATTGTTATTGTTGTAATTTGTATATATTTATTTATTATAAAAGCAAAACAAAAGCACGGCGGAATCGACGTAAGATTAAATAATAACCCGCAATAAAGTGAACCGCTACATGGCGAGGGATTATTGTGTGTGTGTGTGTGTGTGTGTGTGTGTGTGTGTGTGTGTGTGTGTGTGTGTATGCTTATAGGTATAAATGTGATTTCATCGCACCTCGATCAACAAAGCACCTTACTCCTAGTTTCGTATGCCCATCTCCAAATTGAAGGTTAGTGACACATCACGTGATGGTATTTGTAACAGATTCCTTTTCATGATTTTTCAACCCCATTGAAATTGCTTTCCCCATTCTGCGTTTGATAACGAATTCTTTTGAATTCTTTGTTCAGTGTCTCATATTGCACTTACCTGGGTATCAAATATGTGCATATATGCAAAAGCGTATGTAAAATCGTATGCATTCACTTCAACGTCTGTAGCTATTTACATTTGTATAAGAATGTGTGTTCATCTATCTATCTATCTATCTATCTATCTATCTATCTATCTATCTATCTATCTATCTACCTCCCTCTCTCGGTCTCTCTCTCTCTCTCTCTCTCTCTCTCTC
>NC_069005.1:3568166-3570014 GCF_001194135.2 Octopus bimaculoides | reverse complement strand
TATATATATATATATATATATATATATTCATATAGACACACACGGATATTGATGCATACACACAAACACATGTGAAAATACATACATACACACGCCTCACGCACACACTCATGCACACACACACACACACACTTATATGTGTGTGCGTGTGTGTATGTGTATTCTCGTGTCGAATATATGTAGTCGAGTATTGGTCTGCTTACATTTGTGTCATTACAGTTGTGATCATGCACATTTCTGAACATACACAATAAATTTCTCACATTTCTATATTCGCATAAGAACAGTTATTGATATTCTGTTTAATTTGTACCTTTACTTACATATTTGGAAATATATTTCTCTTTCTCTCTCTCTCTCTCTCTCTCACTCTCTCTCTCCCGCTTCGTCTCCTCCGTTACATCTATACAAATATTCCTACATACTGACGACTATGATAAAATATCTGCCAGTCTCGTGTTCTAGAAAACGGAGTATCTTAAATATGAAGAGATTCTTTGGAATCTCAACTGTTTAAATCCGAAAATTCTCTACAGCGTTATGAGGTATTGTTTGATAAAATAATTTTATCAAACATTCAGAGCGTATTACATTTTTCACAAAATCATTTATGACATAAATATATTACTGTCCTTGTAGTAACGTTAACAGTTTTCTAATTTTTCAGATGCATGTAAATTTCTTACAACCAAAATAGTTATTACATAAGGATTTAAGTGAAAGACCCACTTCGGTCATGAATGACCATAGGATTGCACCTAGAAAATTACCCTCCCGGACAAATTCCGGGCATTGTTGTTATGGAAGACCAGCAATCGTCCATGCATATCAGCTTCTCCGCTCTAGAGAAAGGCAAAGGCTGATACATCTTGGCACCACTGACGCTATAACCCATTTCTACAACTGAATGAATTGGTGTAACGTGAAATAAAGTGTTTTGCTGAACAACACAGCACACAAGCCGGTCCGGGAGTCGAACTCACTACCTCATGATTGTGAGTCTGACGCTCTAACCACGCAGCCAAGCGCCTTCACATTTAGATAACTGTTTAAGCAATACAATTTTATTTGCATATAATCATTTCCGTAAACAGATACGCACCTATTATGTAATGAGTCGAGTTACGTATTTCAACCATATTCGTAAAATGCCCTTTTTTTTCATATACTAATTGGACAGTGTTGTTTACATTGGTATGTTACAGGCAAAGTAATATTTGATTTCTACTTGCTTTAGTCATTCGATGGTGACAATTCTGGGGTATAAAGTTGGAAGTTTGTAGAGGAATAATGCCAACTTAGTAATCAACACATTTCTTTAAAGCCAGCTACGTACCCTATCGTATGTTAGGCCGAAGGACTTAGTTATATGGGTGTAAATAGATCAACATTGACTGCTGCGGAGTAGAGACACGCAATCAAACACACAAACGCAATCACAGATGCATAAACATATATTCAGAGCCTTTTGCCCGTTCCAACTACCATCTCTACATACTAGTGTATGGTAGACCAGTGACTATCGTAGATGAAAATTCTCCAAATTGCCATGAAGTGAGACAGAAACCGAAATCAAACGACAGTCACATCTGCACTTTTGATTATGTTCACACTAACATTTTTACATGCATGGAATGTAGGAAACTTCCACGTATTATATAGTAGCTTTTTCCTGCTATTGACAATTAACGTTTCATTTTGTTACAATTGTTTTTATCGTGTTTGATGGTCGGAAATTTTAACCCCAATTTCTTATCGTCATTAGTTAGTGAAATGCTTCTGTACTAAATCTCGTCCTGTTCTTATGTGTATATATATATATATATATATATATATATATATATATAT
>NC_069005.1:3565839-3567801 GCF_001194135.2 Octopus bimaculoides | reverse complement strand
TATATATATATATATATGTTTTATATGTACTATATATGAAATAAAGAAATCGTTTTTCTTGCTACGACATTGTTTTGTATAAATAATAAGATATTGTTTTTAAGCTTTGTTGCATATAAACAAATAATTATTATCATACTTATTAACATTACATACTGTTTTGTTCAACTGTCTTCTTCCCTTTCATTGTTCATGATGCTTTTGTTGTGTTTTTCTTTAAACGTCGTTGGAATTATTAATTTTTGTCGTATTGATGTTGTTGTTTTTTTTGTTACCCAGCTTTTTGACTTTTCGTTTCTTACTGTCTGTAACTCGGCTGTTAATTAATCATAGAGAGTTCCTCTGATTTCTTTCGTCGTAATATTGATCATTATGTTGATGAGGATGTTAACATTGATTTTCATGTTGATAGCGATGATGATGGTGGTGATAAACACGTTGAATCTGTCGATGACGACGACTACGAAGACGATGACAATGGCCGCGGCTATAACGGCAGCAATGATTAGGACGACGATGGCGGTAATGAGAGCAATAATATTGGTGGTGCTTGTAATGGCGGCATTGGTGATGGTGGTGGTGGTGGTGGTGGTGGTGGTGGCGATTATTGATGCTTAAGATGCTACATATATTTCTTAAGGTTGAACATTTGAAAATATGAAATGTTTATTTTTGTGTTACTGTTCCGTGTTGTATATCTTCTAAAAGATTCTTATGAAATAGACCTACACCTAAACTCATACCACCAATAAACATACCATTTATTTTTCAGGTATATTGAATATCCAGCATTTTATTCTATAGTATACAGTTATAGAGTATTGCTCTTTATCTAACATGAGTTGTTGGTGGAATGAGATACGGCGTACATGTCTATTAAAACCATCAATCTCGTACACACTACTGCAGTAGTGTGTACGAGATTGATGGTTTATAATTCTTATAAGTGAAGCTGCAGAGGAAAACTCTCACTATTTGTATTCTGTTAATTTTCCGTTGTTTTACCATTCTATACTAGCAAACAAAAGAGTTTTTAGTTTCTTTGTTAATTTTCTGTGTCGTATTCGTGTTTATAATCTAACTTTCGTTGTGGTTGTTGACAGATTTCTTAAACATAATTTCATTACAAGTGTCTTGAGTTCTTGCTTTTTTATTTCTTCCTTAGATAAAATAGAATTGAAATTTTTCCCAATGAATAATGTACAAATCTATTGAAATTATACTGTTCTATATACAATATTTGACATCAGCAAAGAAGAACAACGCCAAAATCATCAATATCAGAACTAGTTTCAAAATATTATATACAATATACTGGCAATAAAACAATAGAAAAGCAACAACAGTTTTAAGTTTGTTGCGCTTTTTCTATTATACAATTGTAATTTTCTAAGTATCTTGTTACATTTTTTTTTGTAGAATCGTGTATTTTATAAAGTTTACTGAAGCATATTCAAATTGCACATGGCGTAAGAGACAAAGCTGTTATTTTTATCGTTTTTATAACTATTATATTTGTCCCCACTTATAAAGCATGCCAAATGAGATTTTTTTTTTTTAATTGAGTTTCAATACAGCGTGCTTAATATCTCTAAAGAATGATAACCGATATAAATATTGTTTGCTTGGTTGGTTGGTCGCTTGGTTGGTTGATTCTCCAGTCATGCTTATAGAGAGGAACAGAGAGAGTGAGAGAGAGAAAGAGAGAGAGAGAGAGAGAGAGAGAGAAATGAAGAGGCAGTTAACATAAAAGGAATAAGACAAGGGCCTTTATTAAGCTTGCAATGAGTAAATGAACGCAACGCATAGATGCTCACTCACACACACACTCACACAACCAACGTATACACACGTGCACTGTGGGAGACAGATTAATAGAGTGAGAGCGGAGACGCATGCAAATGTTTATGTGTCTGTATACATACATACATATATATATATATATATATATATATATATATA
>NC_069005.1:3565106-3565648 GCF_001194135.2 Octopus bimaculoides | reverse complement strand
AGAGATGGGGTGAGGAGGAAAGCGACAAAGAATCAGAAGATGGGTAAAAGTCCAAAATAAAATTCAACACCAGAGTAATTCTGTTTCCAATTATTATTATTTTTTAAAAATTTGAATGTTGTTTTATGTAATTACAACGTATGGAACTAGATATTTTTTTCTCTTTGGGAAATTAGTATTTATTAAATTATTTTCAATAAGCACCGAGACATTTAATAAATTATAATTTATAATTACTGTATGTATGTCATATGCACCATTATTACCCATGAATACGTATGTCTTCTTTCAACTATAACTATCATATGATCAGTCAAGTACATATCAAGGCATGCGTGTGTGTATAATATGTGTATATGTATAAACGTGTATAAATACAAACATACATATATGTATACATATCTCTCTCCCTGTGTATGTATATGTATATGTATATACACACACATATATATATATACATTTAGATATATACATACACACCCACAGACACACATCACATACACACACACACACACACACACATATATATATATATATATATA
>NC_069005.1:3552908-3564864 GCF_001194135.2 Octopus bimaculoides | reverse complement strand
ATATATATATATATATATATATATATATAATGCTGCCTCATTAGCACCACATGCAGTGCTTTGGCTAGCATGTTATTCCACAATCGAAAAACCAGAATGAGATCCTTCGATTGATACAAAGAGAACACAACAAACGTCTGTGATAAGATCTAGTAGGCTTAATATAAGTATCGCAGGCAGTAGCACTCATGGCTTCTGATCTTAACTGATTGGAAGTGTTATCATGTACATGTTTTTTTCTGTGAGTATTTAGCTTTTCGATTAACTCTGTTATCTCCCTTGAATTAACCTAAAATTGGCCTTAATGTAATTCTGTGGAAGAATCGACGTGGCTCAGTGAATGGACAAACGACTACATTTCAATGACAATTTCAGGCTTCTATACAGTTGTATAGAATTGTTTTATGGGAAGGGTCGACCCATGGCTACAGAAAATGACATTTGCCCAGAAAGCTACGAAGTAGGTTCTAAACTTAGACCATGCTTGTGTGAAGTGAAACTTTCGATCATAATGAATCTATAAATAGTTCACAATGAGCTTATAACATGGTCCATAATTAGCCTACAATGTGCCAGAATGTGATTATAAATTTGATGTATACTGGTGGAATGCTCTTGATTATAATTGACAAGAGTATAACAATATTAATACCCATTTACTACTCTACTTTATATCTCAGTAACCCTTTTGTCTTCATCTCCTCATAACTACCAACACTGCTTTTTTTCTGTCTTCCTCACACGACCATCTTGTCTTTCTCCAGACACTTCTGTTCATAGATCTGGCATCATGAGTGTAACTACCTCATCCACGTGCTGTTCCTTTCAATCAAGTTCTTTACTTTCGTCCATTATTTGTTCCGAATTCCCGACTTACTTTCTGACCCCGTCAATAGGCGACTCATTTTCTGGAACGGCTGAATTCCTTTACTCTTCAACACTCGAAGGCAGCAAAAAAAGTAATCAACATTTGCAAACACTCCTGGATTCTTTCACTAATTCCATATCTGTTGACTGTCTTCCCCATTGCTCTACACATTTCTTTAATTACTTGGTTTCCGAAGACTTTCTAAAGAATACCATTTATTAAATCTTGGCATTCCTGAAATTTCTCCTGAAAGAATGAAATTTTATTTTCGTTTTTCATAGTTTTTTCTCTTTTGGCTCCATTTCATTTCATCACACATTGTCTGTGTTTTTTCCGACATTCAAACTTTTCAAATTTGTATTTTTACCTAATATGACCAAATTTTTCCCCAAAGTCTATAAAAAAACACATTAAATGTATATACAACATATAAGCTATATTTCAAACATTTTTTTATCAGGTCGCTCTTTTATTGTTGCTGTTGTTTTGTCTATCTTAGTTTCAAACTTCATTTCTACATTTTATTCATTTATTATTTTTTTTCATTATCTATATAGCTTTAATGTTCAATATTCTCTTTCACGAGATTCACAAACCATTCTCAGTATTCTTGATAAACAGCAGCGCCTGACATCTTTTGACCATAAACATATTATGGCTTGTATTTGCAAATAAGTGATATGTGTATGAACATGTACATACACCCAATCACATACAGTTTTTGGCTTTCAGTTCTCACGAACCCAAATGCTCTAGAAAGCCCTCTTCCAACACATACGTGCAGATCTTTGATCAGCAGATGTGCCTCCCGCTTTCCCGTAACTGTAACTCTGTGTCTGATTGGCCCACCAATTAGCTATTCTATGACGTGATCTTGGGTTCTGAACGTCTTGGAATAATGCCGTCACTACATAATTATTGGGTAGCATTGTATGTCCATTACCCAAAACTTTGCAAAGAGTGTTACATTCCTGTTCGTCGGACAGCTTTTGTTAAATTTCTGCTGCTTCTAAATAAAGCATATTAAACTACCTCTGGTATTTGAGTACTCTTTTTTCCACCTTGTTTCACATCTATGTGCTAACTCCGGTATATATATATATATATATATATATATATAGTTATTATATTTCGTTCGACATGGGCGTGGTTTAAGTTAAACTCTAATGAGGTGAAGTATCGTTTTTTTGTATTATTTTTAGTTGTTTGTGATAAGATGAAGGGATATAGTTGGTGGAGGTAGGGATGAATTTTCTATGCCATGACTGACACTCCGTTTTTAAAACTTTTTTTTTTATTCATTTACCATGTTTTGTACGTGGACTGTGTATTTGGGAATGCGCTGCAACGATATTCAATAGTAATGTGCATTATGATGCTATCTGAGCACTTCGCATTTCATGGTCTTCATTCCTTAAATTCTTCCATATGAATTCGGTATTAAATTGCCAGCTCGAAAAGGGTCGAGAGATTTGAGTTAGATTCGGGATGCTGGACAGGATTATATAAAGTTTCTTTATGATGCCAAGATTATATTTCCGAATCCCATTTATGATTCAAAGATCTACAATTCTATATTCAATTTACTTCCGTTATCTCATGCTTACTCCGGAAGTAATTTCGATAATGCAATGTTACATAATATAGAACTTTGCCTGAACGAGCTGTTTTCCTGATCGAGTAATGTTTTCAAACGGATATACCATAAAAGATGTGTAGCTGGTATTATATTCTTTAGGAGGCACTTCCCTTTAAGGGACTGCATTCTTTATTACGATAGTTGCATATCTGGTCAATAGCATCAGCATTTGATCATGTGATTCTTGCATTGTATTAGTTTCTGTTTCTGGGAACGTATAACATGTGACTGAATTTCGGATTTATGATCTTTCTTTTAAACAGCTGATTGAACACTTTGCTATTATAGAAGTGTTTATCGATCTCAGAGAGAAACCTTTAGATATATGTTAAATAAGATATAAAAAAATAGATAAAATATACAGCAGTATATTGGATGAATACCGGTGTCTTAATATAGATCTGTGCATCATAAAAAAGTGGAAAAACTAATCTCAGATGAGGCAAATGCCAGAAAGAGCTCTAAAATACAGTGGTTTATTATACAACTGCATCTCTTTTATTATTGGAGTGAATTTAGTTTCGCAACTCGTGTTTGGCATTGTAAATTACAGTTATTAGAAGGCAGTATGAATCATGAACATTGCTGCCAATCCATTGTTATAGCTACATTGTCTATATTGTGCAAAATTTTCAATCACCAGATCTTATTGGAGTTAACTTGTTCCTTTTGTGTTATTTCGTTTTTGATATTGGAACCTATCCCTTATATATAGTCAGTTTCTGTCTACTGATAGCAACGATAGTCTTGCAATGTGCATGTTACATATGTGAGATCCTATTCTCATTAGTCTTTAGTATGTATGCTACTTACCTACAATGTATTCACATGCCTTACATATATTGTTGATACACATCAGGATTGCTCTTACCATCCATCTACCACCATGGGTGTATACACACATACACACACACGCACGCACACACAAGCTTAAGCACACACACACACACACACACACACACACATATGCACATAGATATTGTAGTATGCTGTATTGTGTTATATTATGTGTTATAATATTTAGGAAGAATCGTAATTGATACAACCAAATAAACAAATGCAGCGGTGTTTGCTTATATTTTATTCTTCATTCTTTTCGAAAGCAAGGAGATGAATGAAATATAGACCAGCAACAACTGGTAAATGCATTTGTTGGATTCCATTTATAACACTTCCGGAATAAATTGCTATCTTATATATATAACAGGGGCAAAATAGATCAAGGGGCTTACCTTCTCTTATATCTAAGTAAAAAAAAAGAAAAAGCCTTATTAAATTTGCTGGTTTTAATTAACATTTAAAATCAGTATTTATTATTTACATCTTAGCTTGCCGGACAAAATACCTAGCGGTATTTGTTCCGTCTTTATGTTATAAGTTCAAATGTCGTCGAAGTCGTCATTGCATTTCAAACATTTTTGGTCGATGGAATAAGTACCAAGAGAGCGGTGTCATTGATGTAACCGACTATCGTTCCTTTGAGTATGTAGCAGACAATATTTTTATCCAGTCGGTGTTTTGGCAGCATGGATATAATTTTTTACAGATTCTTCTTCTGGCCCTTTATGCCTCGTTTTCGAATTACTCCAGAGTCATAATTTGTGAGTCAATATGATAAGTATCATTTGAACGCAATAATAGACACCGATCCTTTCTTAAAAATAGTGGTCTCAGTTATAATCTGAAACCGCTATTTATCATTTATAAAGCAGCGAGCTAGAAGAAGCGTCGGCACTCCGGTTAAAATGCTTAGCGGCATTTCGTATGCCTTTAAGTTCTGGGTTCAAAATCCACCGAGGTCGACTTTGCCTTTTATCCTTTCGTTATCAATAAATTAAGTACTTCCTCTCAAATTCCAGGTCTTGTGCCTATAGTAGAAAGGATTGCTTATTTATATTTCAGGGCGGCACGCTTGTAGAATTATTAGCAGGCCGGAAAATAATAGCCAGTGGCACTTCTTGTAGCATTGCTTTTAAGGGCGAAACCGTGAAGTAAGTACCATTTGGACAATGATCTCGATGTAATGGCGTTTCCCCTGCCATCAGGTTTACTGGCTTTGGGACAAAAATCCGAAAAATACTACTAATTCATTTACCAATTTACGACACAATTTTCAGCAAGTGTCAAATACTATATCCTTTTAATTTTACTTTTAATCGAGCAATTCCTAATAAAATAATACATATTTTAGGTAGGTTATGAATATTTTTTAATACATTTTATGCTGATATACCTACTATCTTAACCATATTTTCGAACAACTTCAATTAGCAGTTTGGAAGTCACATTTTACTGCTATTGTGAGGGTATTTTAGAAGAAGCTATTCTCTTATTAAGTTTGAAAATAGTTAATAGCTGTTCAGAGCTAACGACTGTTACGTGTGTTAACAAGGGAGTTAATATTTGAACTAATACATATATATTTTTTGTATATTTACTTTAGACTCTGAGACATTTAGTGTTAATATTGTTATCTTCAACCTCTTGATTGATCTTTTAACTGTTATCTTTTACCTCACTGCCACTATTTTATATCATATTATCTCTTATCTCTTATCTTTGCCATCATTACTTCTTGTACAGAGTTTGTTATCATTGCTTCTTTCAGCTCTTTTATCTTTTCCTACATACGTTTTTATAACTGTTTCTTCCTCCTTTTAGATCTATGCTACCGTTAATCATAGACTCTTTCTCTCTGTCCCTCTCCCTCTCTCTGTTTCTCTGCCTTTCCTAAAATATATTTCTGTCTTTTTCTTCTGGTTTCTTGCAGTCGAAACTTCCAAGATTATATTTTATTTCATTATTTATTTATCTGTTTATGAACATTATTTTAAAGTTTTATTTTAGAGAAATACTGCGATGTTCAGGTACCGAAATAGTAGTGGTAACAGCAGCAGCAGCAGCAGCAGCAGCAGCAGCAGCAGCAGCAGCAGCAACAGTAGTAGTAGTAGTAGTAGTAGTAGTAGTAGTAGTAGTAGTAGTAGTAGTAGTAGTGATGGTGGTGGTGGTAGCAATAGCAGCAGCAGCGGCGGTGGCAAATGTAGCATTAGTGGCTGTAAATGTTGCAGAAATAGCAGCAACAACAACATTAGTAGCAACAGAAACAGTAGTAGTAGTAGTAGTAGTAGTAGTAGTAGTAGTAGTAGTAGTAGTAGTAGTAGTAGTAGTAGTAATCACAGTGGCAGTGGCAGTGGTGGTGGTGGTGGTGGTGTTGGTGTGTGTGAGAGGAATTTTCTATGGTGGTGTTTTTATGGCGAGCTTCTTAACATACTGTTCGTATATGGTTGTTGTAACTATCGTATGCTGTGTACGGTGTTCGACACGTTTCTATGGTTCTTTTGCGGCTAAGGAGATTGTAATTGATTAAAATATTTATATGTTGGAGTTTGTATATGTTGGAGCAGTATTAGTTTGCAATGAGTGTGTAGCGACGTCCTTGTTGTAACGAAGTAATAATGTTATTTTTGACGCATGATAATATTTATAGTATAAGAATTACATGAGGATATTGCATCAAAAAATTGTAACCAAGACTCTAGTGTTTCATGCGTGTTTGTCTCTTATAGCTGTTGTAATTTTCCTAGCGTTCGTAATAGTGTTAATATTGACTGTTATAATATCATTGCTGCTATTGAGATTTTACGGTTTGCTTAATGTTTCACGAAGATAACTTACAAATGTGATGCTATCGCTGCTGCTATCATAGATTTGATCGCTTAATCACGGACGTCCATGATCAAATGTGTAGATATGTTGTTATTTTCAGAATGAAGATATACCCTATTTTCCGTCATTGAAGTTGACATACTTTGTAGTGTAAACATAGTGTAAACGTCGTTATTATATTTTCAAATCTTACTGAGTGTTCCAGGGAATCATCGGAATATATGTTGCACTAAATTTCTATTGGTATGTTTGTCCACCTACCATATTTGACAGTGAATTTTGGTCTGAAATATTTGATTTGTTTAAAGTTGTATGAAATACAAGAGAAAAATACGGTACGTGCATAGAAGTATGCGGTTGTGAATGGATAACTCTAAACTGAAACGTCACTTCAACAAACGACACATTTCGAAGTCAATCAGAAGACGAAAGAAAAAAGAGAACGTATCCTATTTTCCGCCGATTTAGAATAAAGTGTAAGCTTTTAAATATCATCGTAATCATTCAGGTCCTGCTGCACTTCAAATGTAGTTTTGAGTCTTGCAAACTCGTCGCGATGTATAAAATGACCAACATCTTTTGCGGGTAAATTTTGGTTTGAAAAATTGGACATGCGTTCTCGAATATTCGGCAGTAGCTTCTAAGTATCCAACGTTATATTTACATGAAAGCGAGGTACCACCGCCACCACAACATCCATACCACATACAACACTAATCTCTATACCAATGGTATGATGCTGTAATACTGGCGAAGTTATCATGATGTTGTAATAAGGGCAGTTGCATGGGAATTATATATGTGTGTTTGTGTACATATATACATGTGCGTGTGTATGTGTACATATAGACAACATGTGTGTGACTGTGGTTGGGTTGGCAGTTCTGATAATGTTGTCGAATTGATAGTGAACACGGAAGTTTATAATCTCTTTGTTGTGGCTAAAGTATTAATATCTGTTCGTGGATGTGGATATGCTAGATGCTATCATAGTTTGGTGTTATGATGTAATCGTCAAATGAACGTTTAATACTCGACATCTTTCTTCAAATACGATAATATCAGTCGTATTAACGTAATAGAATAAAACCCATAAATAAATGCATCTTATATCTTGCCTTCATCTCCAACATCATTCTTTGAATGTAAGTCAAATACATATTGTCTAACACATATCGAAAATCCGAACGTATATTTTAGAATTCAAGGCAGGGAAGAATGCTTTAAAAGCATACTGGTGAAATAAAAGCTATTTAGATTTTCTTTTTTAAATCTGGATGGAGATCGAATTTAATTTGTAGATAGCACTTGGGTTCTTTCTTTCACAAAAACAGCTACTACTGGTGTCTACATTTGCATGATTATCCGATCATCTGGATAAACAACCAAAATTAAAGCACTGTCTACTTTAGATCCTTGGAACTAAACAATATTTAAAATGTGGCTCAGAATTTTTGTATGTATCTTGCATGATAAATGCTCCACGGTAACAGGGTATAAATAGTATTTAATTTTGGATCATGAAAGATGTTTGTGACTGGAAAATTTATGATACTTATGAGCTGATCATAAATGGTGTATAAGCCTGGATACAACCGATATTAATAGACGGATAACTAGTAATCTTCATGTTTGGATCAACGATGATTATGATTGTATCCATTAAAATTACTATTCTGTTATATATAAATCATGTGATCCTCATTGATGTGATGACAACCGTTGATCAAAGATAGTTCAGTGAGGATCAATAATAATGATCATCTATGGATTATGAATAGTTTACATTTCGTGAAAGCAGAATGCTGGCTATGACAAGAACAGCAATCGTATTTGCAAGCAGATCGAAAATTACGTATATTTTCAGATCACTAACGATTTTATGCATGAATAACACAGAGATTTGTTTCCTCTGGAGTTCACGAATTAACTTTTCCATGAGTTATGGATCCAAGCATAGATAATGTGTTAAAAATTTCACTGCATATCTTCTTGGTTACAAATTAGAAACATATGCGCTGCCTCTCGAGCGAAAACGTGGTATCTCAGTTTGATGTATGACCTGAGAGCTAAATTTGATGAGGGATCTCCACTTTTTTATATAAAAAGTGGAGAAGAAATCCATCGCACCCTATATATATATATATATATATATATATATATGTGTGTGTGTGTGTGTGTGTGTGTGTGTGTATGAGTGTATATACGCATATATACATGCACACACACACATACACACATACACACACACATATACGTAATGAATCCAAACAGAGAGGAACAAACAAGAAAAAAACAATAACGCGAATACGTGGTACAAGTACTGTATTATCGGACGCTCAGGAAAGGAAGGAAATAGGGTTTAAGGTTTCGAGCAAAGCTCTTCTTCAAAAATAGAGGAAAGTCCATAGGAAGGGAAGATGAAGGAAGAAAATTGCCAACGATACACACGTGGTTACATTTTGATATACATATATGCATATATATATAGATATATATATATATATATATATATATAAACACGTAGTGAGTGCATCTGTATGCGTATGAATATACATGGGTGGTGTATTTATGTGTGAATGGGTTTATACAAGAGCAGGTGCGTTTTAGGGAACAAAATGCTCCAGCGCAATACTCGACTAAGAGAAATAAGAAAAAAAGTATTATAGATTATGTAATTTTAGTGAAAATAAACTGGACGAAAACACTTGAAAGTCAAGAACAAACGAAGTGTTAGTTCAACCAATGAAGATTGGAAGACAACAAATCTGTAAAAGTAAATAGAATTAATAATGTGTATATACATGCCATCATACCTGCATATTTTTCTACAATGATATTTGTGTTTCCGTAACACACGCCCTTCTTAAGTTTAGGCGCAACAGAAACATTTCAGTTGGTTTGGGGAGAAGAAATAACTCCTCACCTTGTATTATAGTGCAGGCCAGACGTATCCTCAGGCAGGACTAACTTGTTATCTAAGGATAGAAATTTACAAATAGACAAATAAACATTGAATTATTGTAAACAGTTAAATAATAGAGTCATATCTCAATCGATTAATTAAAGAAGACAATGTATATTCACTATTTTAATGTACCGAATGAATAAATTAGATCAATATGAAACGGAATTCGCCTCGAAGCGCTAATTCAGAATTTCGGAAATTTGCTGTATTCTATACTCTTCTACTTGTATTTATTTTAATATAATCCACTTGTGTATTACCACGTATTCGATTCGAGAACAATAGAATAAGATATTTTTTTTCTTTTTACAGAAAATACTCTCATAATTAAAAGTATAAACCATACACATTCAAATTTGTACACATACACATGTCAACTTAAATGTGCCTTTATACACACACACATACACAGAAACACACAAACACTGACATGTATACACATATATATATACATGTATGTGTGGGTGTAATTTCATGTGTATGTGTGTGTATGCATGTATTTGTGTATATGTATTATGAATGTATATGTTGACTCTTTTTTTCAACTTCATTCTGCGTGTTTCGATTTGCATATTCTACTTATCTATAATCATTCTTATCTTCTTATCATTTGATCATGTTGTCTTTCCTTCTTTCTTCCTTTCTCACGCGCACACACACACACACACTCCCCTTCGCCCCTCTCTCTATCTCTGAATTATATATATATATATATATAACATATTTACTTTTCTAATACTCATAACTTTTCCATTTCTGTGCGACTTACATGTAGGATTGAATAAAAAAAAAGCAAATCAAAACACATTGCTGCACGCAAACACCTATAAAAATTGTACATAAATATCAGTGCATACACACACACAAAACTCTTGGGGATTGTTATGGATCTCTGTTAATGAAGAATATATGTCTATGTTAATTAATATAAAATTGATTCATCCAGACATCTCATTGTAGTTTCAATGACGTAACTTACGTAGGGTATAGACATGTTTTACTACTTGCATTATAATTATAAATGCTTCGTCTGCTGCAGTTAATGAGCAGGAATTGTTACACTGATGATAATACGTGAGGTAGAAACACGTAACCACAGTTGTCCTCTGATTTTCATAAAAATCAAATTGTATCTGTTATTGAATGGTTTCGGAGACTTAAACACACCTGCATCGGTTGTCAAGCGATGTTGCGGGGACAAACACCGACAAAAACATACACACACACACACACACACATTTATATAAGACGGGCTTCTTTCAGTTTACATCTACCAAATCCACTCCCAAGGATTTGGTCGGCCCGAGGCTATAGTAGAAAACACTTCCCTAAGATGCCCACTGAACCCGAAACCATGTGGTTGGTAAACAAGCTACGTACCACACAGAAACTCTTGCGCTTATTTATGATATTTACAGATGCGAAAGATGATTTATTGTTGTTTTAATAAATCCTTACTTCAAAACGTGTCTCAATACGAAATGTCGTTCACCTCACACGATTTTCCAGCTCTATAAATAAAACCGTTTTTGGATTCAAATCATACGCTATAGTAGAACACGGTGCTTTGTGTTTATGGTCTTGTAAATATAAAAGAATGAGTAATATTTCTACATAATATTATTCCTGAGATTAAAGGTGACAGTTAAAACAGCAATCGATATACTGAAGATGAAAACGTTTATAGTAGCAAAGCTTAATCGGAATGAAAATACACAACTAGAAGGGTAGAGTATTAATTTTAAGAGCCATGTATATAAAGGCTACGAGGATATAAAAAAAAATGTAAACCATGAGCAAAAAATATATTTAGGGAAGCAACGTTGTACGAGGCTATGAATGATCTCATAAGTGGTCACGATATTATTGTTTCATCTCAAATCTTTTACTTGTTTCAGTTATTGGAATGCGACCATGTTTGAAAACCACCTTAAGAAGTTTACTCGTACAACTTGACGACGTTATTTGTTTGAATTTTAAAGCCTTGTGCTTATTTTATCAGAGCTTTTTGACGAACGTTACGTTACGTAAACGTACGCAAAAACATAGAGATTTTCAGGCTGTCGTTTGGGACAAACACGAATCTAAATACACACACTTATACATACAAATACTCGGAGTGTATAATAATAATAATAATAATAATAATAATAATAATAATAATAATAATAATAATAATAATAATAATAATAATAATAATAATAATTATTATTATTATTATTATTATTATTATTATTATTATTATTATAATTATTATTATTATCATTATTATTATCATTATTGTTATTATTATTATTATTATTATTATTATTATTATATACACAAATATACACATATGCGCACAAACAAATATATAAACACACATATATAGATATCATTATCTGCATATATATACATCGCTCCTATAATACTTGGTATTTCTTTTTGCTTTTCCTTCATAGTTGCATGCGAAAACAATGTTAACATTCATTATAACAAATGCAATGAATTATAATGGAATCCGTTCATAACCTCCGTTCATATCGATATTCCAAATTATCTCCTGCTTTACGCAACCTTTGTTTGTACTTAGTATGGTGTATTTTTATCAAATTCAACTAAAACAATTCTTCCTAATTAACAAGAATGTTACAATTATGTATTGTTTCGAAGGTTTACTTGTGATTGTATCTTTTTACAGTTGTTAATTCACTTCGCAAATGTAGATGAGGTAGATTTTCACTCGTTTAGATTCTCCTTCTCTCACTCAAACATACAATCATTTTATACATCATTATAATACGAAGAATGTACAGGTATATATATATATATATAT
>NC_069005.1:3551489-3552493 GCF_001194135.2 Octopus bimaculoides | reverse complement strand
AGAGAGAGAGAGAGAGAGAGAGAGAGAGAGAGAGAGAGAGAGAGAGAGAGAGAGAGACAGAATTCTCATAGATATATACATATGTATTTGAGTGCATGTGTGCGTGCGAGCCTAGTCTCATTAATGTTAGAACTCTATTCGTGTCGTATTTTCTCTCATCCCTGAAGACAATCGCATTCCGGCACCACCGATTTTCACTGACAAATCATTATACCCGCACGCAGGTACTTGCCCGCATTATCTACGTGTTCCATTTGTCTTAAGATTCTGTTTAATCATTAAACTGATGTTACAAGATCTCTTTGCAATTAATTTGTGATTGATTCTTAGGTCGCATTCTTATCGATGATCGTACTTAACCAACGAGGAATCGAAGGTAGAGAAAGTTGAACCTCATCCAAAATAAGTTTGAGAAAATCCGTTCCAAGTTTAACCATTTCGACTCTACACGCATATTTTACTCTATTCACTCGAGTATATTATTATTATAATTATTATTAATATTATTATTATTATTATTATTATTAATATTATTATTATTATTAGTATTATTATTATTATTATTATTATTATTATTAGTATTATTATTATTATTATTATTATTATTATTATTATTATTATTATTATTATTATTATTGTTGTTATTATTATTATTATTATTATTATGACTGCTAGGAAATTTCTTCGACCACACCACCACTAACATCTCGCTACCTAACTCCCCCAGACTGCAACCCACTTTGAATATTATATGTGGGGTGCAGTTGAGCGTGAGACCAACAAAACTCCTTGTAGCACCAAAGATGAACTAAAGGCAAGGATTATGGCAGCATTCATAAGCTTAAACAAGGAGCCCGTTCAAAAGAGTTCCAGGAAATTCCGAAGTTGTCTGGAGGCCGTGGCCGAAGTCAATGGCAATTTTATTGAATAAATTTTCTCTTTAGTATTTCTAGGTATGTTTATGTAATTTTGGTAAAAGGAAATGACTGTTATTTTCATTTTTG
>NC_069005.1:3550498-3551117 GCF_001194135.2 Octopus bimaculoides | reverse complement strand
TATATATATATATATATATATATATATATATATATATGAAGAAAGAGAGAGAGAGTGGAAGAGAGAGTGGGAGACAGAAAGAACGAGAGACGAAAAAGAGAAAGGGTGAGACACAAACACGTGTATAGGCAATATCGTTCACACAATCACACACTCACACGCTGACACACACGCCTATATATTCAGATACAGACGAACTAAACAATTCAAAGAAAATACTTTGAAACACAAACCGGGAGAGATAGGCATATTGACTTTCAACACAGAAATAACAATGTCAGACATGTATAGAAATGTAGAAAATTATGAAAGAGAGTAAGTGATGAGAAGATTGTCTTTGAAAAATCATACAATGCGCCTCCTACGAATATAATTATATGTTAGTTCAGCACCTGCTCTCTTGTTAACCTTTAGTCTCGGAATAATTATATATTTATGAATGCAGTCAGTTGTGTTGTATAAGAATGATTTATACATACCTACATACGTATGGACAACTATTTTTAAATCTATGTATGTATGTATGTATGTATGTATGTATAAGTATGTGATGCTACACACATAATATTCACACGCGCATATATCTGTTATATATATATATATATATATATATATATAT
>NC_069005.1:3548967-3549922 GCF_001194135.2 Octopus bimaculoides | reverse complement strand
TATACACAACTATAAGTGTGTATGTGAGTTCTTAAATACGTACGTTTGCTTGTTTCTGTATATAAATAGGTATACACACAAACACACATGTATATTTATTTAACTATATATCTATGTATCTATATATGTATCTGTAGATGTATATATATTTATGTATGTATATTTACATAAATGGAGGAATAGTTATTGTATATATATATGTTTATACATACACTCTCATAGAGACGCTCACGGATTGAACGTCAATGCAAAATAATAAACGGAGGAGAATTACATGCTTGTGCTGTTTTGTTTTCTTGTTTGTCAGTGTGTCCGCTTGCGTGGGTGAGTGTGTGTATCCTTGTGTCGATATTTCTGTACTTTCCCCGTTATTGTATATAGATTTTTATCATAAGTTTCATATTCTTCATAACTCATGCCGATTTAATTATTAACGTATACAGGCTTTAAATTCATTTATATAATTATTCATGAATATATTATATAAATTTTGTTCTACGTTTTTTAGTCACTTTGAGGCACAACTTGGTTACCCCATTTTATTGGAAGCTAACAACATTTGTACTTGAAAACTTCTGTAGCCATTGAATTTCTATGCATAATTTCATCTTATCATAATTTCATCACACACGCACACACACACACACACACACACACACACACACACACACACATACACAGACACGCAGACATTCACACTCACACGCAGAGACACGCACATATTGATATACATAAATATACATATGTATTTATTCATGCGTATATTTATGCATGTGGGTAAGTATGTGTATACATACATACATGGATACATATATATATATATATGTATGTATTTGTATATTTTATGGAGCTGGATATATAGTTAACCCCTACGTATAACTTTGAGACTCTTTCTTTGGTTTGTCCACTTACATGCATACATTTGTGTGAGTGTACATACATATATATATATATA
>NC_069005.1:3546263-3548330 GCF_001194135.2 Octopus bimaculoides | reverse complement strand
ATATAAATATATATATATATATATATATATAGATATATGTATATATATATAAACATGCGTCGCAACGACATGCCTTCATTTACACTGCGTGGCAAATTCTATAAGTTTTTTTCTTCTATTGCCTCAGGCCGACCAGACTCTTGTTTCTGAGTGGAATTCGTATGAGAATATATTAGAGCAAAGATCAAAACCAAGGCGGAACGTTTATCTCAAGTTATTTAGAATAATTCCATTAGAATAATACTCCAGGGTATGACTCCACATTCACCTTGCCCTAATTGAAATATTCTAAAGAAACTTGAGATACCCGTTCTGTCTTGGTTTCGATTTCTCCTCTAATAAAATATCTACCTGCTATAACAGATCCCTAATACACTTCCGTAGATGCAGCCTTAGATGTGATCTTGGAACTTCACAGTCGACCAACTATAGCATTTACTCAGCCGAGCTATTCGTTTAGTTCAGAAGTGAATTAACCCCTTCAGAATCTATATATATCATATATACATTTATATATATATGCATATGTGTCTCTGTGTGGCTGTGTGTCCGTTTGTGTATGCGTGTGTGTGTGTATTTTTGTTTGTGTATCTTCGTGGTCTTTGCACTCCGCGTAACCTAGCGGTTCGGCAAAAGATACAGATATAATAACACAATAAATATGTGTGTGTGTGTGTGTGTGTGTGTGTGTGTGTGTGTGTGTGTGTGTGTTTATCCAACACAGGAATGTAGTATGGACTGTGACGATCAAGTGTACTCGATAATTTATTAAAGATGAATAAAATTATATTTTGTTCGGATCATTCTCTTGCTACTCTAAGTTTCGCCAGTGGGAGCACTGAGTCTCCAATCAAGTTATTACTCAGTGTCGTAACTTGCCTTAATATCTTCTGCTCTGATATGTGAAATGTAGCGTATCAACGAACTAATATATGCGTAAGGTCGATTTGTACGGTAGTGTTGATCTTATCTTCTATACTGAATATAAGCTTTCTATTATGTTTTAGTATTAGTGTTTCCGTATGTCACCAATTTGACATTCCTGTACCGAAACATAGTGTTTCAAATAGAGTTTTCGTAATTCTGTATTTGTATGGATGCCAAATTCAGTAGAATGCTAGAATTTGTTGTAGCATTATTGGATTTATTAATGTATTGTTCATGACTCGAGTTGGAATGGTATGCAGACCACTTAAGCAAGTTTGTTTTGTGTTTTTGAACGAAACAAAATGCGGTAGTAACATTGAAAAGAAGTTTCAAAATGTTTGCTCCTCATGGAATAGAATATTTTTGTGTCAGGTGTCAACGCTAAATTTCAATTGTACTTGTGTTCGCTTTGTGTAGATGCAATGCCAAATGATAAACTCTACGTACTATAATGCATTGGCGAATGTCATGAAACTTATCTGACAAATGTACAGAATCTTACACACAGTACTTGCGCCGAACCCCCAAAAAATATTAACCACTTGGCCTAAATTGGTGCAAGACTAATCTGGCAGAATGGTTAGCAAGCCAGACTAAATGCTTAGCGGTATTTCACCTGTCTTTACGTTCTGAGTTCAAATTCCACCGAGGTCGACTTTGCCTTTCATCCTATCGGGATCGATAAATTTCAATAACAGTTGCGTATCGACTGGTCCCATCCCCAAAATTTCGGGCTTTGTGCTTGGATTAGAAAAGAATATACTAGGGCAGTTTATAGGAAGGAAACTATGGCGTAGCTGCTATGGTGGTGTAGCTGCTATTTCTTTCTTTCAACTTCAGAGAAATAGCATAAGTACATGTAGTACACACTTCACACTTTCAATACAAGCAAATTAAGACGTAGAATCGTAAGCAAAGTTCAGATGCACAGGTTCATAGATGAATTGCTTATTGAAGACTTACATTAACATTTCCTACTAAACATTAAGCCATATATACTGTCGAGTGTGTGTGTGTGTGTGTGTGTGTGTGTGTGTGTGTGTGTGTGTGGATAAATCTGTAGGTATGCAAGCATTTGTATACATACTTACAGAGTCACATTCTTGGATAGATATATATAAATATATATATATATATATA
>NC_069005.1:3545286-3546002 GCF_001194135.2 Octopus bimaculoides | reverse complement strand
ATATATATATATATATATACACACATCCAGACAAACATAGACATTCGTTGTGCGAACATGATATCAGACTTCTGTGCATGCATGGTATATATATACAAGCTTATAACCAACCACGTATATCTATGTGCGTGTATAAACTTGCGATTGATCTTGTTTCTATGTGAACATGAAGGAATATAAGTCTATAATTCTATGTATTTTTAATTACCATCTTCATAAAGCAGCCTGCTGTATATTCTTCAATTTAGATTGTTTCATATGCAGGAAAGCAACACAACAACAACAAAACTCGCTGGAAGTAATGTAAGTAGAGTCTCAGATACAGGAATTAATTTCCGGTTTACTGCAAATGACTTCCTGTCGAATCTATACGAGTCTGTACGGGTAAATGTATAACGATATTGTTTCTGCAAAACCTGCAGCCTGACTGTAGTGTTCTGCTGTGACATATTATTTTTCACTACGCACAAAGAAATGAAATACTTCAAGTGTTCTGAAATAAAAGATTCTTTTTTTTTCTCGTCTATTTTGTTCTTATTTCGTTGTTGTTATTTTTTCAATATTATTTAATATCATATCCACGCATTCACGCAAAACATATGCAGACGCACGTTTGTGCAAATACTTCTACATAGAACGTGACACAGGCGTTTACGTTCATACATGCATATATATATACAGACATATATATATATATATATATATATATATATATA
>NC_069005.1:3538065-3544822 GCF_001194135.2 Octopus bimaculoides | reverse complement strand
TATATTGATGTGTGTGTGTATGTATACACAGACACATAATGAATAGAAAATAGGCAGGAAAAACAGACGGCATCATTTTAGCGCCTTTAATTTATAATTTACAATAACTACGCGCAGAGAAGTTACAGTAAATAGGTAAAGTTACTTACAGCTGTTTCTAAAATAGGTAAGTTTGTGGAGTATGTGTTAATGAGCATTTTTTCAACGTCAGCTAAGTATGCCGTCTTTGGAGAGAGAAAAATATATAGGCATACTTAACGAAGTATGTTAGAAGTTACCACCGTGTTGAATAATTAAGGATTGTACTAAGTAGAAACATCCTCCTATGTTGCTTTGTTATCACTTCGACAACTCCCATATGGTGCACCGTGCACCTGTTCGGACAACGTTGGTTTCATGCAGAAAACGTACAGCACGAACATTTAATCTCTATAAAGAAATCAATTGAACAGATCGTTTGGCAAGCTGAAAGCACATAACGTCGGCTTCGACGAGAGAGTCCCGCATTACATACAGATGTGTTCTTGCGTGTGTGTGCGCGCGCGCGTTTGTGTGTGATTGAATGTGTGCGTATGTGCGTTTGTATACAGGTGCATGGATACATTTCTACGTGCATTACACATACACACACATACACGCTCACACACACATACTCATCGTACATATATATAGATACGGGATATATTAGGCTGACCGATAACGAATGTAAAAGAAATGTAATGAAACACGTTGTATGAAGAGGAGAATGTTATTGCATTTTGCACAATCAGTGTGAATTAGAATTATTGGGTGGTTAGAGGGTGGTGTGCTAGCGTTGATAGTAACCAAAGAACCGACTAAGGATGTTCGGCTCACACTCATGGAAGACAATCACGTTAGACGTTGCGATTTATGAATATGGAAATGGCCAATGTTTTCCATTTTAATGGCGGATTTGTGCAAACGGAGAGCGACGGCGAGAGAATTAAGTCGAATACTTTTCTACTAAGACAAGTTAAGTGAAGCCATACGAGGGTATCCTGTCTACAATATGTTAGGCAGTAGCAAAATACATGCCCATATATGGGTATGTATATAAATAGGAATAGATTACATCGGTAACAGTACGTAATAAATCTCTATACGATGAGGAAATATAACTAAAGTCATTGACTTGTTATGGTCAAGCTTTTATGACCAAAATGAGTAAAGAATTATATATATATATATATATGTTTGTGTTTATGTGTATGTGTGTGTGTGTGTGTGTGTGTGTGTGTGTGTGTGAACATTATTTTTTACATGTCTGTGTGTAGCAATGAGTATGAATGAGGTTTTAATAAACACGTATATATGGGTATGTCTGTGAGTGCATACGTAACGGAAAAGATAGTATTGATATCAATTGCAGAACAGAAGCGAATATATTACATGTAAATTGAGAAATGTATTCTACTTTGCAAAACAGTTATCAATATTTTATTAAAAGAGGATAAACATCATCCCAAACAAATATACATTATGCATTCGTATATTACTAACCTATATAAAATATGAACACCCTTCATATATGAAGAGATAAAAAAAACTAAGCAGGGTGAAAACAACTGATGTACACACACAGACACAGACACACACACACGCAAAAACACACACGCAAACACACACACACAGACACACACACACACATATACAATGTAACCAATGTTTTTGATAGTATTGTTTAGCTGGTCCTGCATTAGTACTCTTGTCCCTAGAGGCATATATCTATGTATATATATATATATATATATATATGAGTGTGTGTGTGTGTGTGTGTGTGCGTGTGTGTATGTGTGTATATATCTATCTAGACACACACGAATATATGTATATACTTATATATGTATACATATATATGCATATATAGAAATGTTTATATACATACACGCACATACACACACGCATATGTGTGCGTGTGCGAGTGTGTATATGTGTGTGAGTGTGTGTATGTGTGTGTGTGTGTGTGTGTGTATGTGTGTGTGTGAGTACACAATATGGTAATGGGCTAGATATATCAATATTACATTCATACGTTCTGAACAAAAAGCTGTTAAAAAAATATGTGCAGCGTCAATATCCGGCAAGTGTTTTTGTCACACACAGACTGACAACAAAAGCGAGAGTATATATGCGTGTGTGTGTTTATGTGTGTGTGTGTGTCTATGCGTGTGAACCAGTGTGTATGTATATATATATATATATATATATATATATATATATATATATATATATATATATATATATATATATATATATATATATATATATATATATACTTGCTTGCATACATACAGACATACATGAGTATGTATATGTGTCTGTTTGTGTGTGTGCATGTGTATGTGTATATGTATATGATTCTGTGCGTGCGCGAGCGCCCGTGTGTATCTATGTATGTAAAACTAGAATGAATATCTTTAGAAATTCCAAAGTTGTTTTGAACAATTTTCTCAGTATATTATAATTTACAAATATTAAAACAGACTCACAAACAGACTCACACACATGCATATATATATACGTTTATTTATTAATTTATATATATATACGCATGCAGGCATTTGATGTACACTTGTGCATATACATATATGTGGTGGGGTGAGTTGTGTGTGTGTATCAATGCATTTTATATATAATCGTATATATCATATATAATTATATTTATAGAGATATATACATATAGAGGTATATACATAAAATACATATATACGTCTCTGTATATATGTATATTATTTCGCGTGTGGGTATTTTTTCTGGATACATGTGTGGGTTTGAAAAAATTTGTGAGTTCTTTGAAATTGTAGATTTAATAGCCTGGAACTGATAATATTGTTAAGGAAACTCGTTGGTAAAGTAGTAGTAGAAATACATATTTCTATATACAACACGTGAGGTTAGCAATAATGTACGTTATGTAAGGAATAATGTTGTTCTCCGTATCGGAGAAAATGTGCGTATTTTATGGCGTATATGTAAGCAGAAACACCCCCACCTCTCCCTCTCTCATTTGTTCATGCACTTGCACACACATACACACACACACATACACTCACAAACACACAGACACTCACATTCACAAACACATAACTTTAAATGAGAATGATGGAGAAAAAGTTTCGTTTTTTTTTTACATGAATTCACAATTGTTTCATCTCAGTCTGATATCATGGATGTAGCTGCCTTCAACGTGTCCAACGGGCAGGAATTTGGACTGAGAGTGCGAGGAATACATTCACAAATGACTATACGTTCTTGCATGGCTGCATGTGGAGGTATGTGTGCATGTGTGTGCGTGTGGGAGTATGAATGAAAGTACGAATGCGTGTTTTATGTTTTGTTAGTATTCCATTTGAATTTCTGAAGAAATTCCTTTTTATTTTAAACTGCAGAGGTAGGTTATAATGATTTTTGTGTGCATTTTTTGTAGGCACGTGCCTTCAGTAATTACTCAGGGTAGGCAGTTGCTGACTTTTATGTAGTAAAACATTCAAGAAATAAGCGAATCACAAGCGCTCGACATCGTTACCTTTATAACACTTAAAGCAAACGGTGTTGTAGAAGTTTATACAACACGTTTACTACTGCAGCCCTATGCGTAGCTTAAATACTGATATTGAAAGGCAGGTGCGGATTATGCCTACTTAATCTACAAAGAAATATAATATTTTTCATTGTTTGCGTAATATTCAGAAAAACCTTCATAATTTTATTGAATTAGGTGCATATTTTGCCATAGAAGGTAACTTTTAGGCACAGCCTACCTTGCCTGCCTACACATCCCTGACTTATAGATAATTTTTAGATGGAAGGTAGCTATATAACAGTATGTTGAGATAGCAGTTCTTTCTATAAAATGTATCAAGCCTGAAATTGTTGGTTTAGAGGCAGCTCGATTACATTAACCCTAGTGATTAAAATGGACAGGATTTATCGACACCGGAATACATGTAAGGCAAGGGTGACCTTGGCAATATTTGAACTCAATACTTAAAGACCCAGAAAAAGTGCCGCTTAGCATTTCTTTGTCCTTCGTGCTAAATATCTGCCACTTCACCGCTTTTGACGCTGAGTTTGCAATGAGAGGAACAGTAACATTAACACAAACGATTAAACCGGTGTATCATAAAGTTTTAAATATCATTCTAACAAAAGCCTCAAATAATTGTATAGTAACAACATATGGACGCACTGATTATACATTGATATGTTAGCAATGAACCGTTAAAGACATCTGTTTACATTGTGAGTTATCTCCGTGCTTTTGGACTGCAACTGTAATCAAAATATTAAAATTTACCAATGGCCTCTTCTTCTTGCCCTACCAATTTCAACGACTTTGTTTTCTAAAACTCCACTATGGCGGCATTTACTTTCATCTCATTCGCAGCAATAACGTCCCCTATATACTAGAATTGCATGACGGTCAATTCATATATTTACTTCCTATCTTTTCAATAATTTGCCATTTGTCCAGTTCAAATATTCTCTTGTTCCTTTTACGACATTATTGCATGTTTGGAATTAGGTTGTTATTCCCATTTGTTATTTATTTACTCTTTTAATGGTTAATGTCGTTCGACTGCAATGTAGTTGGGGAAATGGCATCAAAGGTATACTCTTTCAAATCGATCCCGATACATTCATTATCGATCTCTATTCATCAAATGGGTAAGTTAACTAAATATTTTCTTTCTTTTGTGTGTGTGTGTTACATAAAACACTGTAACGCTTTTTACACTGTTAATCATGAGCCCACAAATATATATTTACGGATAAATGCTTCTGTACATATTCCATCGAACAATTTTTACATTCAACGCATTTCTTCACAATTTATTCCTACACGAGATTGAACTCACCAATGAAATCCGAGCAGCGGGATCAAAATCTGAACCAGAAGCGTTGCTGCTGAAGATAACATTGGATTCAAGACGAAATGAAAATAAAATCGGCAAGGTAGCGCAAAATAATTACAAAGCCTTGGGAACAATAGTAATAGAATAAGTAATAGGTCAATTTGTCCGGCTAGGTGAGTTAGCAATTTTGCTTACCAACGACTTGGTTCTGGGTTCAGTGCCATTGCTTGGTGCCTTCACCAAGCGTCTTCTTTGGTCGGGCTGACCAAAGCCTTGTGAGTGGATTTGGTCGGAAACTGAAACTCGGTAAGTAAAAACAAATTCAAACGTTTTATCTCAATAATGTTATCAACAACAATTATACTAGCAGAATCAATGTAACGTTCATGATACTGACAGTAAGAGTACTAGAAAAACCGAATCGGTTTAAGAGCTAATGAACTGTGTATATGTAAGCACCCGTGTGAGTTAGTGTGTGCGTGTGTTTTTGTATGTTTCAAACCTCGTATGTATATATATATATATATATATATATATATATATATATAAAGTTGTAGTATATTGTCAACTTAATGTGACAATCCCAATAAGGGAATACGCTACTGCCGTTTAGCCCTAGGAAGCTGGACCACTTCCTGTCGGCCTTGACACAATTACTGTGTCCTTAAGTCTGCGAGGGGGAGACAAGCTCCTCCACCCAGCCTAGCCAGCATTCAGGGACATGTTTCTCAGTCTTTGCTCGTCATCAGCCTGAAGTAGCTTGCCAGCTGGATAGAGAAGCCTGTTTAAATCTCTCTGAGAGATTTAGAAATATTATATTATATTTCTAATATTTCTAATATATATATATATATATATATATGTATATATATATAGAGAGAGAGATAGATAGATAGATAGATAGATAGATAGATAGATAGATAGATAGATAGATAGTTAGTTAGATAGATAGATAGATAGATAGATAGATAGATAGATAGATAGATAGATACTCAAACTGAAAGAAGCATATCCATTCACAAGCCTTTGATAGGCCCATAAGCTATAATATATTGATACTTCCCCATGGTCGCACGCCGAGGGACTGAACACGAAAACCTGTCGTTAGGAAGGCTGTCGTTAGGCCTACGTCGATTATGGGGATAATTTAACAGGATGCATCTAATATCATGTCTAACCTCATAGAGAAACTCATTTAGTGACAGGTATTGTCGTGTGTCATTTCTTAACGTGCGATGGCTTCAGACAACGAGATTTATTGTGTCAAGTTACATTTTTTTTCCTTTAAGTAGTTAGATACCAAGCAGACTACAGGAAAATTGGCAGCTGGATTTCAGGAAATTCTATGATTAAAGCCAAGTAAAACATCATTGGTTGCCTGCGATGAAAACCAATACGAAAGGTTAACAAGAAATGTGGTCAATCTTACAATAAACATTTGAGAATTTTCTTTATTTCATTACCATAAGCAATATACATATATGCGTGAAAGTGATATATATATATATAACATTCACAAATATATATGTATATGTGTATATCCACACACACACACACATTAGCAGAAACTTGAATAATAACGTAGGAAAAATTACTTTCAGATAGTATTGTCTCAAGATATTTCATCATATATATATATATATATATATATATGTGTGTGTGTGCGTGTGTGTGTGTGTGTATGTATATATATGTATATATATATATGCATATATATATATATTAATGTGTATATATATATATATATACATATATACATATATACATATATATATAGATATACATGCATACACACACACACACACAGACACACACACACACACATATATATATATATATATATATATATATTTATATATATATATATATATATATATATA
>NC_069005.1:3535010-3537824 GCF_001194135.2 Octopus bimaculoides | reverse complement strand
ATATATATATATATATATATATATATATAGAGAGAGAGAGAGAGAGAGAGAGAGGATAGCTAGATAGATTGATATATAGGAACCGACACATACGCGTGCGCACACGTATATTTCTTTTTAATATCAATAAAAATGAATTAAATATAAAGATATCTTGTAGCAAGGAATCTATATAATAGATAATGAATTTTTGTTACCAGAGTAACATATACAAAATTATATAAAAATTGATATAGGCGTAAAAACAAAGAAAACCTACAAGTAGTTTTAAATACTATACCATCATTCTCCCTAACTGGCTTCACTCACACTTGTTTCCTCATAATTATGTGTGTGTGTGTATGTGTGTGTGTGCGTGCGTGTGTGTGTGTGTATGTGTGTGCGTGTGTCTGTGTGCGTATCTGTATGTTTATCTGCTAGTGTTTGTGTATATATAAACAGGTTATTAAATTTACGCATATACCTACACGCAGACACATACATATACACTCACAACCACACACGCGTACACAGATACACACGTGTCTGACCGATAAGGAATTCAATAAAGCGCTTCGCAGACTTTCGTGATCTAATTTCGAATCTAATAGGGTTCGCTCATGATTTTAACTCTTTGGGGGTCATCAGAAATTTTGCTGATTTAAAGAGATGGATTAACGATATTGTGAGCACGAGGGTCGGTCGGAGAGTGAGCGCTAAATTTCCAAGATTTAAGGTTGTCGTGAAAGGCCTGGTGGGAGGCCTACACCTCTGAGGTATTTTACAGGACTTAGAATTACTGAAGTACAGCTGCAATAGATGTGTGAATCTGAGAAGGGGTTTGGAACGCAACACGCGCGATAGTCGAGGGATTAATACATTTACATATATATATATATAAATATATATATATGCACAAACATTACGTATGTTTGTGTCTCTGTGTGTATGTGTTTGTGTGTTTACGGGTGGCATGTTGCGGACAAATTCAATTTTTAATGAATGTTAAAGCATGGTCTTGAAACTTGACACGTAAACATGTGACTAGATCTTCATAAGTGGGCCATTTGCAGGATAATTTTTGTTTTATCTCCGTTTCATAGACTAAATTGATGACGCAGTATTAATCTTTCTCAAATGATAAAACAAAGAATTTATTAAACGGTGAAACGCTCACTCCATTTACACCGAGTTTTACCTCTCAACAATGAACGACTACAAGGTCTTTTCTAAGCCGTTCACATCATAAACATATTTTCTGTGATGCTAACATAATAAACCTCATAAACAAGAAAATTATTATTAATATTACGATTGGCATTCGGCCAAAATTTGGGAGCATTATTATCGTTATGCTAATTTATTACATCAACACGTTTTAGAGGAAGAGGAAAAACCGAAATGATTGATCGCTTATGATTTGTTGAGACTGGAGAGTTTAAATATAATATTAACTTCTGCGTGTATTCAAATAAGGGAGTTATCGGAAGCTTAATAAATACAGCAATATATTTTGCTCCTCGCGGTATCGATTATGCCATTCTGAATCCCTGGTAATGTTCTTGTTCCCGAGATAAATTCGTCTGGCGACATTTTAGCCAAGATGGTTAGTCGATGCAGCTTATTTTATCAGAATAAAGCATATAAACAGATACTACTACTACTACTACTACTACTACTACTACTACTACTACTAACAATAATAATAATAATAATAATAATAATAATAATAAAAACAATTCCTATCTTAGTACGTGCCTTAGGTATAATAAAAAAATATTCAGACAAATACGTAACAAAAACACCAGGTCTTACAAATATATATATAACATACAGAAAATTGCACTACTGGGCACTGCACACATCCTACGCAAAACACTTTCAAGACAGTAAACATAAGAGCACCACAGCAAACCACAGTATATACCCAAGGCACACAGTGCTGCGCTCGGTATTGAAATGAAAGCACGTTATAAAAATAAAACTGCTGAATAATAATAATAATAATAATAATAATAATAATAATAATAATAATAATAATAATAATAGTAAGAAGTGAGCTGGTAGGGTCGTTAGCATTTGGTCTTTACGTCCTCAGTTCAAATTCCGCCGATGTCGACTTTCCCTTCTGCCATGGTCTGGGTCGATAAAATAAGTACCAGTAGAGTGCTGGGATAATGTAAAAAGGGTTATTATATCTGTTGTTGTTGATCTCATTTTATTTGGCTTCGCTATTCATTTTCTATAAATCATGGAAAAATGTTGGGAAATCAGATGGGTCTTGAAAGTGAAAATAAAAGCAATCATATTCTTAATCTCTACAGGAATCAGCTGAGTGATTCTACCTTTACAGGTAATCACGCAAATACGCATAAACAGACTTTGTAAAACACTCGCTGACACACACACACACACACACACACACACACACATACACACACACACACACTCACATTATTTACCATTGTTAAACATTTCATTAGTGCGAGCTGTCTGACTATAAGTACGCTGTGTCAAACTAAAGTGACATATTCAACGAGGTGCCAGCCGGTGTTCTGATACACCGAAGATGAAAAAGAAAATGATATCTCTTGAGACTTAGCCGTACATTAATATTATTTGATAGAAATGAGATAATAAACTGACTTCTTATGTGTTTACTGCAATCTGACTTATTACTCTGGTGAAAGAGGGGTTCCACCTTCGATTTAGTCACACAACTACGTTTATATTGATGTATAGTTTGACATAACGACATATACAATGGCAAAAGTATATACGTGTTAAACGAATAAAGATACTAATTTCAGATAAAAGGATATATATATATATATA
>NC_069005.1:3530698-3534626 GCF_001194135.2 Octopus bimaculoides | reverse complement strand
ATATATATATATATAAATATTGATGAAGCTTATTCGAATACTTGTATATAGGTGTGCTCATGTTTGTGTTCATTCCTGTGTTTTTTATTATATACACACCTTTCCCTTGCACAGAATCGGGTAATCGATTTTCTTTTTTTTTTTTGTATCAATAATTTAAGTTCGATTGAACGAAAGAATAGATCCGATGCATTATAATTTTCTTCATATTCGAGGATGTACACAATCCAGTAAGATAGAATAGATAGATTAATAGATGGATAGATAGGTAGGTAGGTAGGTAGGTATGTAGGTAGGGAGGTATGTAGGTAGGGAGGTAGGTAGGTAGGTAGGTAGGTAGGTAGGTAGATAGGTAGGTAGGTAAGCAGGCAGGCAGGCAGGCAGGCAGGTTTGCAGGTAGGTAGATACACAGATAGATAGATAGATAGATATATATATAGATAGATAGATAGATAGATAGATAGATAGATAGATACTTAGGTAGGCACTTCGATTGACAGATACTCAGATCGATAGATACACAGATAGATAGATAGATAGATAGATAGATAGATAGATAGATAGATAGATAGATAGATAGATAGAAAGTGACAGTTGTATAGACAGAAAAAAAAGATGTACGTTTTGATATTGTGATATGAATTCTCTTTCTAAAATTTCGATAACACGTGAAATAATTCTTTCATGCATTGAATAAGGATTCTCGAAACCGGCACATAGGGTACTTAATTACTTTGAGCTGGTTCTTATTCCATCGATTCGTTTCTCCGAACCGCTGTTTTACGTGGATACACGTACGCCAATCTCACTTTGTGTGTGTGTGCGTGTGTGTGTGTGTATGTGTATTTACGACAGGCTTCTTTCAGTTTCTGTCCATCATATCTACCGACAGGGATTTGGTCAGCCAGAGGATATAGCAGAAAACACTTACACAAGTTGGCACGCAGTGGTACTGAACACAGAACCATGTTGTTGACAAGCAAGCTTCTTACTACACACACACGTATGCACTTATGTGCAATTCATTTAAATAATCATGTACGTTACGATATCATACAACAGATATTTCGATATGGAAGGCTTTATTCGTACCATTAAACTTATTCACTGGACTTCAGATGTCATATATACTTTGCGCAAGCGTAAATATATTATATTTTGATTTATACTTTCGTATATCCAGAGAATAAAACGTAACTACACAGAGAAGAGTATCTTAATAACTATTATCATTATCATTACATCAGGATAGATGAAGAAGTCGACTAGATTCGTTTTCTACAACGGAAATGCAATCATTATGCCGCAAGTTCTGTTTGTCAGGGAATTACATATTTGAGATCTTTGAGTCAACGAAATATCACCGAATGAAGAATATACGATAGTTATGCTACGATTTTAACAATAGTGACAAGGCCGTAAAATATCTTAAGTCTTGTAATAATCTTCCAGGTGAAGAATGTAGATATTTACAACGGAAGATAGAGTGTATACAATTTGGGATATGTTAGCGAAATAATTTGTAATATATAGCTGTAACATATATACTTTTAGATATTCAGCGAATATGTATAAAGCATCGCTTCTGGAATCTGCTTTAATATAGACAGATGAATAGATATAGAGAGATCCTGACTTTGATATAATGTTTTATCTCTTCGTTATTTCAGTTATTGGTCTATGGCCATGCTGGAGCGCTGAATTGAAATCTTTTGTCGAAAACTTATCCCAATATTTATATTTTGACTCTGGGACTTATGCTTGTTTTTTTCTCTTTACAGAGCACTTGATTACTTGCTCATAAACAAACCAACACCGGTGGTTGAGGGTTAATACAGACAAACACAAAAACGTACATACAAACTTCTTTTTACGTTTGTGACTACCACATTTGCTCACATGTCTTTAGACGGTTTGGGACTTTCTAGAAGATGCTTTCCTAGAGCCAAGTGGATGGGACGCATATATTTACTTCATTTATCGACCACGAAAGGACGAAAGGCAGAGTCAACTTCGGCAGAATTTGAACTCAGAACGTAAAGACAGACGAAATACCGCCAAGCATTGCGCCCAGCGTGATAAAGTTTTTGTTCGATCACCGCCTTCGTATCTACAAATATTACAGCAATTTAGTCTGCTGTAATAGGAAAGGCAGTCAACCATTCAGAATAGATGCTTGTTATAAATCACATGAGTAGTCATCTTTTGTCCGTTTCATATTGATGCATACAAAAAAAAATGCATAACATTTAATAATGTTTATATTAAATATTATTTACGGCTATGCTTACATACACAAAAGTACACGGGTTAGACAATTCAACGCAAATATCAATGCGTGTCTCTCTGAAAAGTATTCCGTGAACACAGGCGCGCATATACACGCACAAACCCATACACGACACCCATACCTCCGAGTTCCGTTTCACTATGTGGTAACTTGGGGAGGAATGCCTTGCCGTAGTCCCGTGACCCAACAAATATTTGTGAGTGGGTTTTGGAGATGAAGAGTGAAAGAAGCCTGCAGTTCTACACGCATATATTTTTTTATTTAAAGATTACAATACTGGTACTAAAGCGCTACTAATAGTTTCATATGTTGAGAACACTCAAACATATTCTTTAGGCAAAAACCACATATCATAAGGAACCAACCGCAAAACCTTTCGGGTTTGTTTATTAAAAATATTATTTACGTAGTTATATATATATATATATATATATATATATATATATATATATATGTGTGTGTGTGTGTGTGTGTGTGTATGTATGTATGTATGTATGTATGTATGTATGTTTAATACTAGTTACTATTGTGTTGTGTAGCCATGCTGTACCTAAGTTTTGAGATGGCACAAAAAATATTTCATCGTAAAATTTTGCTTTTAGAATATATGGAATTTAGTGAATGCGGGTGTTGATTTAGAATATGAATAACGTCAGTAATATGAATTTTGTTTTCTTGAAATGATATACACGTAATATAAGCGATAATACTACACTTCCTTTATATACAGTAATGAACATCTTGCGCAAGTTTTCTTAATGAAAATTTGTTAATGATTAATTTTCCTTGAATTACAGTTATTAGTCTAAGGTGACGAATAAAATGCAAAGATAACATTTCTTCAGATTTTGAGACAACAAACAGAGAAAATTTGTACCGAAATTCATAAACAGCGTCATATGTTTTTGTCAGCAATTTAGATGAATGTAAACCTAATATTTTTCAATTACTTTTCTAGGTTAAACTAAAATTTAGTTGAATGGCATTTAACGAAAAACAAATCGAAAACAGAGATAAAATAGAAAGAATTAAACAGAAAGAGCGAAAATAAGAATCCTCCCGTTTATTGAATTCAATAGAATTTTATTTCGTCGTACAGAAAACAGTGACACTATAAAATTTAATATGAGAAATATGTAATTACGTTTACTTGAAAACCGAGAAGTTCCAATAATTTCTCCTTGTGACCTTTCGAAATGATGACAAGCACTAAGTGCGTGTTAGTACATGTTGGGGGTTATTTTCATGTGCGCTTCTTTGTTTCTTTCTTTGTGTGTATGTGTGTGTGTATGTGTGAGAGAGAGAGAGAGAAAGAGAGTGAGAGAGAGAGGGAGAATGAGAGTTCCACAGCAATTCGCAACAAAAGTAAGGAGGAGAGTGATTTTATTAGTTGAAGGTTTGTGGAAAATTCTGTTCAGCTGACAAAACACTTCAATGCATATCATTTTGTATACTGCTTTGTGTTTGCACATGCATGTGGAACTGAAGGCATACACATAAACAAAGACGCGCAGACACACACACACACGCACATACACGCGCACACGCACACATACACATACGCACACATACACACAAATATATATATATATATAAACACGCATTCATTCAGTTTCTGATACCAATATAATTGATGCA
>NC_069005.1:3526582-3529198 GCF_001194135.2 Octopus bimaculoides | reverse complement strand
ATATATATATATATATATAAAACTATATCTATCTAGCTATCTATGTATCTATCTATCTATCTATCTATCTATTTATCTCTCTCTCTCTCTCTCTCTCTCTCTCTATATATATATATATATATATATATATATATATGCGTGTATCTATGTATATAATGCTTCATAAATTACTCGTTTAAGCGTGGCGTACATAGTCACCAAGACAATCTTTCACCCATCGATATACAAACACATATATACACACATACACATATATATACTTATATATATATATATGTATATATACATATCAATACATACATAAATATATATATATGAATATATATATATATACGTGTACATGTGTGTGTGTTGTTGGGTGTGAGTAAGTTTAGGTACTTGTTTGTATTATTATGTATCCGTGTGTGTGTGTCTTCTTTAATACACATGTTTGTTATCGACTCAAATCTCTTAATATATTTTTTAATGTTTGTTTCCATTTCCTTTTGATAGTAGCAATTGTTGATTAAACTCTTTCTTACCATCCATTACACTTTAATTTTAAGAATACTATAGTCAAAAGATCAAAGTGTTGTCGGGCATCAACTCATTGAGGTGAACATTCAATTTTATATGTCTTCCGTATCTTAAATACATACATACGTACATACAATCATATATATGTGTGTATATGTGTATTCATGTATTTGTGTTTTTTTGGTTTCTATTTTTTTTTCTTTTTTACAGTCGTTATTGCACGCTATATCTATTTTGCTTTCTTTATTATCTCTGAATATCGTACAAAATATTAAAGAAATTGTGAAAATATCTCGTATAGTTCATATTTGTACGATATTAATTTTACGCATAAACTTAGCTTTCCATCTTGAAACTAAATTATTGGCTTTCAGTTTATATTCTCTATGTAGGTTGTCTATGACTTACACACTGTTTACGTAAGTTTGAAACGTCTTGTTGTTGTTCACCCTTTTTCATCTTTTAACATTTCAACCAAGCAGTTCACTAAGCAGGAATTGATAACATATTTACAAACCCAAAATGGGTAGCTGGTTTGAAATATTTAATTGAATCACATTTTCACGGAGCGTTCTAACTATCGTCTTTTCTTTCTTTTTTGTATTTTTCCAAACTCATTTTAAATGTCAACACTCGAATCCCAGTTTTCTCTCTTAAATGTCCGTACACTTACAGACGAACGCTTTGCCTTTTCAGGTTGGGTGTATTGGAGCTGCTAACATCCGAACATGTTCAAGATTTGTATTTGGGATATGACAATACACACAGATAGAGAAATTAAGGACAATGGGCCAGATATAGTTTTCAGATATCATGCCGTGGATTCTGGTCTTAGGAATTATCCGATTCCGAATCCTGTGCACGCTGACCTACCTGACACACCACACCCCCTGTCGTCCGTATGCAGTGGCTGTTCCCATTCTCTACAACTACCACTTCGTCTGCATATATTTCTTCTAAAACGATAATAGTTATAGAATTATTTGCTGCCCGTAAAGACTACTTGAAGAGCCTCTTCCTCCAGGCTAAGCAATTTAGATGATTTGACATATTCACTCACATGTACATAGGCATATATGCGCAGACGCAACATTAACGTTTGAACGATTGCCTCACTGAGCTAGAGAACTATTACATGAGACAAAAAGACGATTTTCTCCATATCTGTATCAATAACGACGTAACACGATCCCAGCTGTGGGTTATGATCGATTGCAATATTATTCCCGAAGATGTTCGCCATTAAAAACATTTAAAATAAAATCAAAAGAGTCCTTATTAATTTCTTTTTTATTAAACATCTTTTGAGTCGCTAGTTTCTATTTTAATGTCAAGTTGATAAGAATGAAATATGCCTATGCATTTAATAATTTCATGAAATTTTTCATATGAAAATAAGAAGAAAAAAAAAGACCCGTGAACAGAAATGAAGGTTTTGTGATTAAAGGAACTTTAAACAAAATGGTTTTCCGATATTGATTCTGCTTTTAAAGTATCCGCGATTTATCCCTAAGCTTTCTTTCCAGAATTTTGATTCGGGTTCGAAATATATCACACAACTCATTTGAATTTGAAATTATGCAAACAATTCACTTTTAAAAATGAGAAACAAGCATCAAATTTATCAGAACACATCTATCTTTATCCTATTCGCACTTTTTCTCTCTATATATAAACATACACGAATGCAGAAACACACACGCACACGCAAACATACATACATACAGACCTATCTTTCTCATGCTTTTGCAGCCATTAGGTTGCAGCCATATTGGGGCACCGCCTTGAATATTTTTAATTTCGAGTCGAATGAACAAAAGGATCCCGGTACTAATATTTTAGCCTGGTACTTTTTCTATCGGTCTTTTAGCTGAAACTCTAAGTTAAGGTGACACAAACACATCAACACCGGTTGTCAATCGCTGGTGGTCGGACAATCACAGACTCCATGTTTTATTAATGGACCTCATTGTATTTTGATGTATAAACTTTGTTAGTATATATCAATTTGATTTATTCTTATAATGATTTTCATTGTATTTTCGATAGTTTGTACATTTATGTTCGTTGAATGCAAATTATACAATATATATATATATA
>NC_069005.1:3521532-3526479 GCF_001194135.2 Octopus bimaculoides | reverse complement strand
TATATATATTGCTCTTTCATTTTATGAAAAGTTACGATTATATCTCCAATATCGCTCCGTAGATATTCTTGCTTAATTGTGACACTCGAATCGTTGTTCCTTATTTAAAAGATTTCTAAGATATCTGCGATGTCTCCCCGTAGTGCATTACAAATCATGACACTCCAATACTCAACATGCCGGGCAGAATAAAATTTATAATTATCAACTAACATTATATTTTCTTTAACAATATATCAGATCTTATTGAAGGTTCTGTTTCTTAATGGTCTAACCAGTAGATATGTTTTCACTCACTTAACTATCTGAAATATCAACTAATCTATAATATTTGCATCTACATAAAATATCGTCCGTCTATTATACGGTAGCATTTTCAAGAGAGATAGACAGAATATGATATTACTAAATGTCTACTTGAAATGTAAATGTAAGCCTCCAATACATTTATACATTAGTATATGAATTGCAAAATATATAAGCGATATTGTAGAATAAATAAAATATTGGATCGACCAGTTCATGAATTGTATGTTCAATTCCACTGCAGGCGGAATATTGATGTATTTCAAGGCAACAAACATTTGTTTCGTATTATATATTTCTCCTGGCATTACGAAATATAGATTTCGCTTTCAATGAAGAGGTCAAACGGGCTGATATCTATATATTTAAGGGCAAGTGTAGTGAGCATAAAAGAGCTAAATTTACATTTGGCTTCCAGTTATCTTATCATGCTATAGTATTTAAGCCCCTGTAATGAACTGTAACATAGAAACATCCTACTTTTTCTCGTTTGTAAATATTAGGTTCCAGGAAATACTGAAAGAAAACCAATATTTTTCGCCGAGAACCATAGCACAAGAAATAAACTGGAAACCAATCAAATAAACAATACCTTTTCGATTTATAATGCTAGTGGAGAAATAAGCATGTGTAGCTTTACTGAATCTCTTTCACCCGCGTATTTTACAAGGTCTTCAACGATGTAATGTCTGAGACACGATAGCCTCTTTCACCTGCAAGAAATAGCAACCAAATCTGACACAAGTGGTACATTACATTACCTTATATTCCTAAAATATAAGATTTTCATTGTTCAAATAACTGTGAATATTAGGTCTGTGTAATTGGAGTAAAAGTCAGACGCCCCAGGGAATTCTTACTAATGACTTGTAGGTACGGGGTATTTTGTTATGCAACCGTAATATAATATAAGAAATAGCAAACGTTTTTTAAGTAGATATCACTTTCTCCTGTGCCAGCAGTGCGCTTGCTCCTACACCACTTTTTAAGGCTATCTCTACAGATATTCTATACAAATTACAACCAGCACTGATTTTTGTTACTACGTTTCGTATACGATACTTCAGATGTAAACAAATAATGAGATCGAGTGCGGGAGTCTATGTGATCGACTTATCCATCTCTCCTAAAATAGTGGCCTTGCGCCCATATTTAAAACCAATACCAATATTTATTCAGGAAAATTCATGGTTTACCCGTAGCTAAATCGTATTCAATTTCAGATTAGAAATACTCTGGATTTCGATGACATCTAATACAACAATGCAACTTTTGGAAACGGAATAATGTGACTGCCTCTACCTAACTGTATGATGTACGACAATTCTTGATTTGTCCTTGAATGCGAACGAGACTGCATTAATTTACGAAAAGATTAACATTAATGAATCTGCCTACAATATTGGATAACTCTTAAGCTTTTAAAATAGTTTCAGTTCGAGAGCTGCGGTCATGCTGTTGAGAATCTGTGTGTGCTTTCATACAACTTCAATACATGAAATCCCCTCTGATTCGTGGCATTTGGTGAAGGAGGGTGATTGAATCTGCCGCCTTTATCTGCGTTTCCTGCTGTGAGCAAAGAGCACCCGGAGCTCTTGATGGGAGAGACACCAGTTTTACTTTCAATACACCTATATGCATCCCATACAGGTTAGTCAGGTTTTTTTACGAGGCTATTGAAGAGCCGTGGGCCCTTGAATCCGAAGCTATTTCAGTATTTGGGTCCGCACCTTGATGGCGATGTTGCGATGTGTACAACATTGGCAGATAACTCTTATGCGTTGTCGTCGTCGGTTTTACCATTATTCCATATGTAGGCAGAACAGACTGTTGCTTGTATGCAGAGTGTATCTCATTGGTTCTGTTCTTTTGAGTTTTTGTTGACCATCTTCACTCTGCCAATGTACATCTTCAAGATCTTCGTATTTGGTCATCTTTTCTATTACACACTCCAGTTACAAATCCCGAAGACTGTTCCTACACCATTGCATGATTTGATTTCAATTTAAATAGAAACTTCTGCGTTCAATTCTAAGCATTTTTAGGGCTAGCCGAGTGTTTGTGTGAATATTTTAAACCGAAAATTTATCATACGAAGTAATAACTGTAACGCTTTTCTATCATTCAATTTATTTTCAACTTCCTGGTTTCATATGTGTATTCCAACATACATACATACATACATCCATGTAATGATATCTCCTTTATTCCCATACCTTTCTGTGTATATTAATATTTATATGGAGGTACTGCTTACATTTTTGTCTTGTAATTTGTTCGTATGTTTATGCATTGAAGTTTATGCTTTTATATGTTTGTATGTTTTATGTGTGTGTTTTAGCGAGTTTGTGTGTGGGTGTATGTGCAGTGATTGCGATTCTTTTCAATGTTTGTGTGTATTTCTTTTTGAATAGGATTGTGTTTTGTGTATGTGTGTGTATCACTCTAACTGCGTTATTATATTTGCAAATGCGTGTATTTCTTGTTCTGGGAGAACTTGTATGTTTTCCTGTATCAGAGTGTTTGTGCACGTAAATGATTGTCTACGAGTGTATGAGCGTATACATTTATGTATTTTCATGTTCACGTGCGATTATATCTTTGAAGGATGTGTGCTAATGTGTATTCCAACATTTCGCTGCAAAATGAGCAATCGCGTTTCCGTTTGTCGTTTTCGCTATAGCTTGTGGGAAGCAATATTAAAACGATCTCTAAAATTGCAATTCTCGCAGCGATTTGGCATGAAAGGAAATATAATTTCACTTTGTAACACATAGCAACATTTATTTGTATTTTAGATCCGTTTAATTCTCATAGATTTGGAATATTTATGCGGCAGATGTTGTCGGTACGGCGGAACACATATAACTTATTAAATCAGTTTTCAATAGAGAAACGCAAGCTAATAATATAAATCGTTAGCTTATTCAGCAAGCAGCATATCTTGGGTAGTAGTGCAGGCATGTAAATCTACCTCATTCAATTAATGCTATCATTTTATCAATCACAATACCAATTTTTCATTGCGGTCAGTACAATAGCAGACAACATTGCTGTGAGGACCGGCGAAAGTACCGAAATTTAGATCATACAGGCAAAAGCAAAAGATAGAGGTTTCATTCAGCCAAAACTATTATAATCGGGGCATAACTGAATCAGCCTAAGACATCCAAGTGGTGGTTGAGAAAACTTCATGTCGACGAACTCGAGAAAACATTGACACAGACACACAGATACGCACAAGGACACATACACGCGCACACACAAACAAGCGCACACACAAACAAGCGCACGTGACACTAAATGCGACTAGGTTATGAGCGGTAGTGGTGTCAATGAGACCTAACGGTGTCAGGTAATGCTGAGTAATTGCTATGGATAGACCACAGTTAAGCTCCAAGTTTTGTCATTATGCGAATAAGGGGTCCAACGTAGGTTATATATCAGCGTGTGTATGTACAGATTTACTTTTCGGAATGAGATAAAAAAAAAACAAAGGCTTTGTAGATTTTAGAACATTTATAAATAGAATGTCTTACAGCTGTTTCCAGGACATTTGTTATATTCCTTCATCGGAGACGGTGTGAGAGGATGGTTAAGTAATAGTTAATTTAGATAAGATACGAAATAGAGAGTGAAGTGGAGGAAAGAAAATAGATGTGAGATATGTAGGGATATTGTATTTGCATATATATACATACATACATACATACATACATACATACATACATACACACATACATACATACATACATACATACATATATATACTTCTGTGGCAGGCAATGGCTGTAAACCATCTTAAAATTAAAGCAGAGCAGATCCCTGCGAATGATGTTGAAATATATCTTCGTTCTTCCTCTCAATTTCGAATAAATGTGTTACGGCACAAAAAAAACATCTCCAACAGAGACATTCTGCAGTTCAACCGACCTCATATACGTTATGTCAACCTCATATCTTGCCGACGTTACGACAAAGACTTCACTGAGGTCTTGATACGTTAAATCAATGCTCCCCTAGGAAAGTAAAGAAACATATGTACGTTTAAAATAAGACACCATTATGAGGAACGACACATACATACTCCTTGAGGCAACTTAAAGTAAACAAAATTCTTCCTCCACAGCACATCTGAGGTAAATCATGATAACATTTAGATACTAAAGTTACTTCTTGTCTACGGTAGAATTTAACAGATATTATTCTAGAAAGTTACTGCACATGAACTTGACTTCCAGGTATAAATTAATTTAGAGTCGTCTCCACCCAAGCAAATAAAATCTACCAGATTTTATTAAACCTAAAGGCTATTTTTTGCAATTTGATGGATTGAACTTTTTGGAAATTTTTTCGCAATATTTTGGGGATGCAGAGAGTCTTGAAATTCTATAAATAATTTATCGAAGGAATATTTAAATTTCTTTCCAACTATGAATTGTGCTAAAGGCTCTGAAGTAACAGTGTATCATTTCAAAGGTACTTCATAAGGGACTAAAATGTATTAATAAACTCAGACCCCAGTTTCTATAATTTAATAACAACAACGAATTTCCTTAATGAATGCGTTCAGTTTAAAATTGCATGGTTTCATGATATTTTTGTAATATTACATTTCGTTATATATATATATATATATAT
>NC_069005.1:3520322-3521197 GCF_001194135.2 Octopus bimaculoides | reverse complement strand
TATATATATATATATATATATATATATGTGTGTGTGCGATATCTATTTATATATGCGTATTCAAACACATACGCAAATGCACATACGCACATACGTGTATGCGTATCAACGCCACTGAATTTAGGTTTATTTCGTTTATTTTTACTCTTCTCCTTCACGTATCTGTAAATGTCTTGAAATGCCAGGTTTTCGTCCTTACACTTCAACACTCAATACACACATATGGATTCAGCTCTTTGGAAATCTTGCTTCATTCACTCTCCTTCCTATCTTTCCACCGTTCCTCAATAAGTTCTTCCATGTTCATTCCTCCATTTTACTCCATTCACTCAGCTATTGACATAACAGTAAACCTTAATTTCACTTATTTTCTTCCTAATTAACATACTATTTCTTTATAAGGCTTCTTGCCAAATTCTTTCACTATCATTTCATCAATTACTTATGTAATCCAAACCGTTTTTTTTTTCTTTGCCTAATCGATTCCATATCCATTTCCGAAGAAATTCTCCCTTTCTCCATAAAGTTATGGCATCGAATAGAATTTTATTTTCTGTTATCCTATGACACAGAAGTATTCTCTCTTTTACTTCCAACTTCTATCCTTTTTCGAAATTTCTTCTTCGTGTTTCTTGAATATTTTTCTAACTTTATTTTCATTTCATTTTCCAGCTTTGTTATATTTCTTCCCTTCTTATATACATAATTTTGCTTACATTTATACTCAATTCGTATAGAATCCCCTTTTGATTGCTATTCTCCTCCGAATTTTAACACACGCATATATACTCAAATACACACACACAAGTACACGCAGGCAATTACACACACACACATATATAACTATAATCAGTTATATATATATATATATATAT
>NC_069005.1:3518816-3520194 GCF_001194135.2 Octopus bimaculoides | reverse complement strand
TAGATAGATAGATAGATAGATAGATAGATAGATAGATAGATAGATAGATAGATAGATAGATAGATAGATAGATGATAGATGGATATATATATATATAGATAGATAGATAGATAGATAGATAGATAGATATATAGATAGATAGATAGATAGATAGATAGATAGATAGAACTATGCAAACTTACATACTTCCATGATATCAAAACTGCAGAATCTAGATTTAATTTGAGTTCTGAGGCTAGGAGAAGAGGAAGTAGTTTTCTAGTATTTAAAATAAGACCGCTTTCATTTGGCTTTCATTTATTCATGAAAAATCAAGGGCAGAATTTGTGGTGGACTGCCAACTATTGATATATGTATACAACGATGTATGCATGTATGTATACATACATACGTACACATACATATTTAATTGTTAAACAGGACAGAAAACACTAAGGAAAATCGTGTACAATATTATAATAGGAAAAAATTCCTATGATAATATTGTATACGACTTGAGTTGTTTGTCTTGCTTTAACGGTTGCTGTCCTGTTTAATAATTATATATCTGTTGCGTGGGAAATCTGCAATGGCTCCATAACTACCGTCTCGGATATTACTTTAGAGCTCCAGTTGTCCTTTACAGAACTTACCTAGCGTACCTAATTGTTTAGATCACCTGTGAACTAGACCCCCATACTTTGTATACATGTGTGCATACACGCACACACACACTCATATCTATATACATACATACGCATAATTATATATGTTTGTGTGTGTATGTAGTGTGCGTATACATATACATGTGCATACAGAAGTTGTGCTGAAAACATTAAATTAGCAGCAACCTCAATTATTTTCATTGAAATAAACATATAAAGAATGTTTATACACTATGATCACTGAACCATTATAAACGATACCTACTTTACAGCCATATCAATCAAATACAATCATTTCGAAGATAGCCGTACATACATATTTGGTTTGCTTGCTATTTTAGTTTTTTTTTTACTGTTTCCTATATATGAATGTATTCAGTTGCAATTATTTTGAACTTATATAAGGAACTTATAACATATATGTCTGCGACGTGTGTTCATTAATTACTAGTTTCTTTAGATAAATCTAAATTATTTTCAACTGTTGCCATCCATGTGCGTTACATAAGTGACTCGTCTCTGTAGATAAGTGTCTTTCAAAATTTTGTATCTTGATGTCAATGTGTTGTACCATTTGTAAATTGCTGCTTCATTATACGGTGTCTTCCATCGAATGTCACATTTGCAGGGTGTGAGATACTATATATATGTATATATATATATATATATATGTGTGTGTGTGTGTGTGTGTGTGTGTGTGTGTGTGTGTGTGTGTGCGTATGTATGTACGTATA
>NC_069005.1:3516670-3518625 GCF_001194135.2 Octopus bimaculoides | reverse complement strand
TATATATATATATATATATGTATTTACATACGTATGTATATTTTGTATGCATCATTTTCTCCATCACACCTCAGCTGAAGTCATTTTATAGCCACTCCTTACCCTGCGGACTTAGTTCTCGATGAAATCTCAGGTGTGTAAGTCCAAATTATTAGAACTCTATTAAGATTTCTCTATGTTGAGTTTCCCTGGATATTACATGTTGACATGATATATGATTATACCTAAAAGTGCGTTGGTGAGCATGTGTATATGTATCCGTGCATGCTTGTGCCTTTATATTACCATTAAAGTCTCATGATTCTGTCGTTTAATGGAAATATCGTAGGAGTGTTTAAAACATTTTGAAGCATGAGAAACTGTAGCTAAGTATACTACGCGTGTAAATATGGCTTCCTACATCCTGTCTGCAAAATTCTAACGAACTGAGTAAGTTTTATTAAATTACATATCGCGACTATTTCATATTTTTATCTATAGTCATTAACATCTGATCCATTTTATATATATTTCAAAACGTATCCAGAGTTGAACTTAGTCATATTGGAAAGAGTAACGGTCATTAACTAATAAAACATAAGCAGTTTTATTTTGTCAGTACATATTCATTTCATTTTACTGTCTTTCATCGCGAATGCATTAAATGTGTTTACATTAACTTAACTCGTTACGGGTTTCTTTTTCATGGGTAATACATCATTACACTATATATTTTGGAAAGAATTTTAATTTCCTTTACTAAATTATCAAATATGGGATATTATAGGATTTTATTGCGCGACTGGTTCATCAGTTCTTTTTCATCTGGCTTTCGTTTGCTTTACTCATTCTCTTGCTATTTGTGCAAATATTTTACTGTTGCGTAGAAAATGTATCATGTGCATCGCTTACGATGAAGAGAAGTCGAAAATATATTAGAGCAGACTGATTTTATAGAAAAACGAAAGCTAAACGATGAAAATTGTCATCCTACTAACCTGAAGGTTTACAAGAAGATACACTACCAAAACCTAAATTGTAATATTGCATGCTGAAGGCCAGTAGAGGATATATATATATATATATATATATATATATATATATATATATATATATATATATATATATATATATATATATATATATATATATGTGTGTGTGTGTGTGTGTGTGTGTGTGTGTGTGTGTATATGTGTGTGTGTGTATGTATGTATGTGTATGTATATATATGGGTATATCAAAGAAGAGAAAAATGAAAATAGGAAAGCTTCCAACAGTGCGGTAAGTTTCACAAGACCTTGAATATTTCAGGCGCAAATGCCTATCCTCAGAAGAAAATCTGTCTGTCAAATGTCTAGTTATACAAGTTCCGTTAACCCATTCAAATTCCATTCAAATCCCTTAGAACTTTTCTTACTTGAACTCATTTTTCCTTTCTTCGATACTCCAATGCTTCAAGCAAACTAAAACACCCGTATCACAGAACTAGTTGAAATTTATATCTCTTTCATTAATCCAGTCTTCCTTTCCAGAAAGAGCAGGCGGAGGTTTAGGGTTGAGAAAACAATGAATACAACTGTTGCACAGAATAGCGTGTAATGTCCATGAGCGTTTATGATCAAAGATCTATATAGCAAAACCTACTTACGGCGAATTAAAAGTAATTCGAAACATAATAGGCATGTATCGGCTGTGTTCAAATTTATTTCACGTTTGTTTCGTCTATTCCAATATAATCTGTGCAAGTTAAGTTTCGATACAATTTTTTCTCAACCACGCTGTTAAAAGGTCGCAGTTACGTTAGGTTTGGTTTATGAATTAGTTTATAACTGCATTCGAATTGCATATGCAGTGAAATAATTACTAAAATCATTTAGTATCTTCATAACTAATACGAGTCCTTTAATATATATGTATATGTGCGTGTGCATACATACATACATATATATATATATATATATATATATATATATATA
>NC_069005.1:3515490-3516318 GCF_001194135.2 Octopus bimaculoides | reverse complement strand
TATATATACATAACAATACATATGTATATATGTGTGTGTGTGACTGCATACGTGCGAATGTGCGGCTGTATATGAGTGTGTGTGTGTGTGTGTATATATATCTGTGTATGGGTATAAAATACAAACGACGAATTATCAAAAAACTTCGTCTTGTCAGGCCCTTTTGATGTATGTTATGAAATTCAACAAAGAGTGTCTAACTCGTTTAACTGTCGCGTGAAACAGCTCAGGAGAGTAAGACGAAAAAAGATTTTCAGATACACTTTTACTGATCAAAAATGATCGGAAATGCAATTCTTCTGGTTTGAAGAATACAAATAGTACAAACAGACAACGATACACACATTCTTTCTCCAACACACGTAAACAATAACTCGCAGACAACCCCCAAGAAGCTTCTATATATAAAATTATTTATATATGCGCGTGTGTATAAATATATGTCTAAATATGTATAAATTTATAAAGCGTATTCATATGTACACGAGTATATATAAACATATGTTATTTATATACTTATGCATACGTATATGTATGTTATATTTACACACTTGCACATACATATATACTGATGTATGTATTTATGTATGTATGCATATATGTGTTATGTATTTTTGCATGCATGCAAGTTCGCCTTGTCCAATTTATTCTTTAGATTATTTATAAACAATCTATCATGGGTCGTTTTCTTTCCTCCGTCTGTTACTGTTTCCCTTTCTTTCATCTTATTCTCTCTCTCTCTCTCTTTCGCTCTCTCTCACCATGTATACACACAAACACACACACACACACACACATATATATATGTATATAAATATATATATATAT
>NC_069005.1:3512724-3514828 GCF_001194135.2 Octopus bimaculoides | reverse complement strand
TATATATATATATATATATATATATATATATATATATATATATATGTGTGTGTGTGTCTGTGTGTGTGTGTGTGTGTGTGGGTGGGTGTGTGTGTGTGTGTGTGTTTATATGTACATGCATACGTACGTATCAGATGTGCACACACTCATACATGCTTCTAAATACATACATATATATATAGAGAGAGATACCCAGGAATGGATGTGTGCTAAGGAGTTAAATTATGAACGATGGGGTTCCGGTTTCGGCCTCATTTGTGGGCACCATGGGCAAGTGGCTCTCACTATAGCGTTAGACAGTGAGAAGATGTTCATAGACATAGACCGAAAGAATCCGGTTGTGTTATATATATTGGTTTGACAAGAAAGTAATTTCTAGATTTAGTGCGAAATAAAAGTCTTTTTTTCTGTCATACAAAGAGTGATCTTTAATCAATAATATATTTTCCATTTCGTTTGATGAACTATGCCATCATTCTGTCAACTTCATGATTTTGCTCTCATAGAACTTCTGGTATTTATGAGCCAACAACCGAAGCAAATGCGATTTCAGGTCATAATTATTGTAAGTTTTACCAACCAAAGAATTTCACATTTCGATGTGGTTTGTACTGGTTTACTAGACCTGGACCATGATTGTTTTCGATTGATGCTATTGTAGACAATACATTTTTCATCCCCGCTGATTATTCGTTTAAAAATATATATATATATATAAGCATTTCTGACATAAGTGCTCTGTTAAGCAATCAACACCATAAACTTTACATTTCTTTTTGTGAGTCTCAGCAGTCGTGTTTGCTTCAGAAAGAACGTATTATATATATTTGTTTATATATATATATATATATATATATGTGTGTGTGTGTGTGTGTGTGTGTGTGTGTGTGTGTGTGTGTGTGTGTGTGTGTGTGTGTGTGTATGTGCACATGTGCACATGTTCATGGTGCGTACGGTAATTGTTCTCAATTTTCAGCAGCTGTGCTTACGAAATTGTTAATTTTTACATTCGTTGTCATACTTTCTGTTCTGAAAATCAGTATAGTATACATATTTATATCAACCGAAAGACGTCATCTCTATATAATATTTCAGAACAAACCATACTTCGTTTAAAAATAAGGTAAAGTAAATTGTTTGGAGACATTTAGCGCATTTTATCACTTTGGATACCATTCATCTTAAATCGCTGACGTTGACTTCCGAACTGTGATATGTTTATACATCATTATAATGTTTGTCGGTTTTTCAGAGATATAGATAAAATCATATACTTACCAACAGAGTGACCTATATCTGCCAATGTGCAGCTGCATACGCACATTCTTTTATGAAAATATATCCTCTCCTTGCAATCGAGTAATTTATGTATTTGCAGTTCGTGTTTTCATTGTATGAAGATTAAGTAAATATTTCTTCAAAATGATCATTAGGATTATGGATCGCACTTCAAAGTCCAAGCTATACATTTTCTTTTTCATCTAAGAAAGCATTTAAAAGTGTATAATTCTGTTCTTGAAGTCAGCTATGATGTGATGGTTATTGGATCATTTTATTCATGTGTATCACACATAACGGAATATTAGTAACAAATACATCTGTTGAGCATATGCAAGCGCTTATGTTCGTCGACGTCCATATCCAAAAGAAGGAAAATCTACATTCATTGACTGCGAATTTCTTCTTTCTAAAGCACCAATTACTATTCCTTCATTTTCCTGTAGCAGGAGATGCCATGAAGAAATCCTGCGGTTGATTCAGAAGATAGTTGAATTTGAAAATTCCTCTCACTGAATTCCAATACATAAAATAGATATATTATTGATACCTGTTGCTTCAGTATGGAAAATAAGCTTATATTAAACATTTTGCAGGAAGATTGTTTGTGACGAGAATATTTAATTAATTTAATATCAAAGTAGGGCGGGGAGATTTTGGAAAAATTAAAATCCTCGCTGAAATATTTGTACTTGTGTATTTGGTTTCATCATTTCTGTTCCATGAAGTATCGAAATGCTTTCACATATGCGCGTATTTTCAAACACAAATGTTATTTTGTATACAAAGATATATATATATATATATATATATATATATATATATA
>NC_069005.1:3510775-3512663 GCF_001194135.2 Octopus bimaculoides | reverse complement strand
ATATATAAATTGCATTCATAAAATTGCGGGCGATGGTGTATGTGAAAAATATACAAACATATTCATATATTCATCATAAAATATATCCAAATTTTTTTAGCTGGGAATACTTATCAGGACATAAGAAAAAGACAAATATGTTCTTGAGAATCTACCCACTATATATATATATATATCTTCTGTATTATCAGTTACGTAGCCGTGAAGTTTAAAATACGTGTTCATATGATAAATATTGAAATGACAGCTTGTCATTCACAATCTTCCATATCTTGGAATAGTATTCATCGTGTAAGTGGGGGGAGTTTAAATCTATGAAGAAGTCGGGTAAGTTTGTAACTGCGCAATATAAGAAAACAAAAATGTGTGGGACTATGTCGTGGATGATTGGGTGATAAGAAATGATTGAAATTGAGTGAGTGAAGTAGAGTATGAGGTGGATGAGAAACAAGCGAGCTGACTGGAATGAGAAATAGTAATAAATAAGAAAGAATGATATCAGTGTTCGCGTCGGAGTTGTGTGTACGTGGTTATGTTTCAGAAACGAGAACAAAAATATTTTTGCAACAATTTTTAATACGATTTCGCCTTACGTATTCGCGAGACTCTCGTGCACTCACTCTCACCGCTAAATCTCTCTTACCATTTATAACACGTTTATATACTCTGTGTTTTCCTCGTATTTAAATCCCAGTCTTTTACTGAAAAGTGAATCCATCCATCTATATATACATACACACTCGTATACACATACACACAAATTTATTCACAATTATATATATCTACGTGTATATTCACAAATATATATATGTATGAAAGCATGAATGTGAATGCGCTGTCTTGTTCCTCTTTGTGTGCGCATGTGTATGTGGTTTGTGTGTGTGTGTGTAGTGCTTGTATGTGTATATTGTTTACGGCTTCTTTATTCAGCCACAAGATGATCAGGTAAAACCAGAATTTTAATGACAAAATCGCTAGACTAATATATATCATGGTAAGCATTTATATTATAACTCCCTCAATTTGGAAGTGGTCATCCTACAACACGCCCATACATTTTCTCAGTTTTTCCTGCTCCATTGATATTCCTATTTCTGAACTTCAAAGGAAGACCGATGTATCCCCACTTAGTTTAGTAACCGGCAGATAAATGGCATTTTGATTAGCTTTCGTTGTTGGACAATTTATTTCGAAACTATTATATGAACTCAGCTAATCACAGAGCGGCTTACAATATTGCATTTTCATATTTATCCCATTGCAAAATACGCAATATATGCGCATCGAAAACGAAAGATAGGTTAGGGTTTTCATGCATCCATGAAAAACTAATAAATGTAAACGATTCAACAGATAGATATCAGATCAATCACTTATTAATATTAAATTTAATGACATATTCTGTAAAATGACAGGAACAATTTCAGAGATGGATTTAATTAGAAACTTTTACAAAATACGCCATTGTAACGTTGCCTTACATCATTAATGGCTCTATAGCTGTGGAGCCGAACCGCAAAGATATGGGAATGTATTCACACCAGCATCGGTTGTCAAGCAATGGAGGGGGGGCAGACATAGACACACACCCACACACCCACACACACACACACACACCACACACACACACACACACTCACACATATATTCATATACATATATATATTCGATGGGCTTCTGTCAGTTTACATCTGCCAAATCCACTCACGAGTCTACTATAAGCAGACGACAGTTGCCCAAGGTGCCACGCAGTGGGACTGAACCCGTAACAATGTGATTGGTGTTCAAGCTACTTACTCCAAAGCCACATCTGCACCTTATATATGTATATATACATGTGTATGTGCACGTCTAGGCGATCTATACCCAGTCAGAGATGAAACCATGA
>NC_069005.1:3508567-3510470 GCF_001194135.2 Octopus bimaculoides | reverse complement strand
TACTCCAAAGCCACATCTGCACCTTATATATGTATATATACATGTGTATGTGCACGTCTAGGCGATCTATACCCAGTCAGAGATGAAACCATGAAGACACAATTACGGAAGAAGCTTCTAACTGGCAACAGAAAACATATGCGACGAAATGTTTTTAAATATATATAAACATAATGTGTCTGTAGTATTTCCCATTTGTGATCGTAAACTTGAATCGTGCCATGAGAACTTGCCATTTACAGAAAAATATATCGTCCGCAATCTAGAAACATACTAACAAGTGTTCATTCTGATATAAAAATCAATGACTACTCGATAAAAATCGATCTCGAAGCAGTGTTTTGTGTTCGCGTGGATAAACAGGACGTGATATGTGTCTGTAGGCACGAAAATATATTTCTCTTCAGTTAACTATAAAATGTAAATACCTATAATAACGTGAAACGAAGGGGATTTGATGACGTTAATGCTTTACTATCACCGGAGCGTTATACAGTCGACATACTCAGGAAAACGTTTTTTTATGCATGTTTAATCTGAAATAAAAATAGTCATATATCAGCTATTTAGGAGTGTTTCTTGCATAGAGAGAAGAAAAATAAGCTCATTTCTCTTGAAATGTTACCTTAGTTAAATATCGCAGTTTTAAAAATTGATGACAACTGTGGTGAAGAATTAGATATCAATATGAATTTGAACACATGAATTTCAAGTTAAGAACTTTGTCTCGTAAACACCCATTGTTCTGATGGAGAGGGAATGGCGGAAGAAAGAATTAAGCGACTGACATACTCTAGATATACGATGATTAATGTTTTGATATTGATGATATATATTAGGGGAAACCATAGTCTGCTTTGACATATATGTATACATTTACCTATATACATATATATATGTGTGTGTTCTTATGTATGTGTGTATATATGTATATATTTTTATTTATTTACATACGTGTTTTCGTATGTTTGTATATATACATACATACATATATATATATATATATATATATATATATATATATATATATATATATATATATATTTATATATATTTATATATGTATGTGTATATGTATGCAAGTATATATATGTATATATGCATGCATATATACATCAGTATATACATATATACGCAAGAAAACTTACATGCGGAGCTGAATGCCGCATAATTGTTTTTTTTTCTTTTAAAACAACTCGTAGTTTTAAAATGATAAGAAAAAAAAATGTTTTTCAGTGAAATATATTTTCAATTTATTTTCAGGTTATCTGTCATTTTATGAGTAATAAATGTAAATAGAAACAGAGAGAAATTTAATCTTGACTAATTTTTTAAACAATTTTAATTCAACTAACTTTAAACATCTGTGATATTAAACAGATAAGAGCAATTTATTTTTTAAATGCAATATAATTTCAATTTTTTTAGCACGCACGTCTATTGGTTACGTAAACCGACCATCATAGAATATAAATTTCCATGTTTTAACCTCTTCATTGTTATCGACTATAATTGTTTGAAACTTAGGCACAAGGCCAGCAACATTCCTGATATAGGAATGCGTTCATGTCATGAACACATCTCTGTAGATCGGTATATTGTGTTCGCGTTTGGATTTACCACTAGTTCATAGCTTTTCATCCTATATTGTTATATTCAGCCTATTATTGTTATTATGTTTGTTCCGAAGGTAGTGATGTTGGCAGAGTCATTAAAGCATCTGGCAAAATGCTTAGTGGTATCTCAGCTTCAGAATATTTAAATCTTGACATATTGAAATATTGAAATTCTGCCTTCACTGTATTTTTCCTAAGAACATTCATCCATATGGGTGTGTTTGTGCGTGTGTGTATTTGTGTGTATATATATATATATATATATATATATATATATATATATATAT
>NC_069005.1:3507820-3508535 GCF_001194135.2 Octopus bimaculoides | reverse complement strand
TGTGTGTGTGTGTGTGTGTGTGTGTGTGTGTGTGTGTGTGTGTGTGTGTGTGTGTGTGTATGTTTGTATACATACAGAGAAATATCCTTATATCATGTTTCTTTGTTGTCGGAATAGAAACTTTTTCAGACCAGCTTCATTTTTTCTCTTTTTACGCTTGACGTTTGCTTTGTCACTGCATTCCAATGCATGTCATAATTATGCGTAAATATTTCCTGTCCCTTGAATTCTCACCGACGTTCAATAGGTACATATTTTTTTTTTATTTTCTCCACCATCTACATTCTAAGATTTGCTAGTTGTAGATATTTTCTATAGAATATTTTTCCCAAATGTATTTGTTGTCGTAGCAGAAGAAATATCTAGTTTTTTTGTTCTTTTGTTGGCTTCCCAGGAATAAGCTGATTGCTGATTGTTAGACGTGTTTATATGTCAAACCTTTTTAAATGTTCGCATTTGTGCATTGATGATTACGAATTGGAGCTGTTGATACGAGTACGAAATTCTATAACTAGCAGGGCCATAAGATGAGCAATATCGGTATTACTAGATCTTTCTCGCTCAATCGTTTACTTGCATACATTTTATCTGTCACCCTCCCCTCTCTCTCTCCCTCCCCCTCTCTTTATATATATATGTATGTATGTGTGTATTATATATATAAGTATTTATCTACATATGTATCTATCTATCTATCTATCTAACTATCTATATA
>NC_069005.1:3503044-3507524 GCF_001194135.2 Octopus bimaculoides | reverse complement strand
AGAGAGAGAGAGAGAGAGAGAGAGAGAGAGAGAGAGAGAGAGAGAGAGAGAGAGAGAGAGAGAGAGAGAAAGGGTGTGTGTGTGTCTACGTGTATTCAAAGCGTTGGGTAGACTGTATTCTATTCAAATATTCCGAGGCTGGCTAGTACTGTTAAAAATTTAATATACACTCCATACTATTCCTCGACGCATATGGAATAATTTCTGCCCATAAAATGAAACGAGTGGAGCATCATATTTTGCTGAGATTTTTGTCCTTATGCTGCGATACAAATTATCTTGTGAGAAAAGGTGAAAGATGCAGGAAGTGTGCAATATTAAATGGGCAAATGTGTTTAAGAATTATTTCAATGACAGCGCGATGAACTGATTGTGAAATAAATATCATAAAGAAAAGAAGAAACGAAAGAAGATAACAACTAAGTAATTAATGACGATAAGAAAGGTAGAAACTAATTTCTAATATGTTGATCTATTAATTTTGGCAAAACATATTAGTTGCTGCTTTTGATATTAATGTTATTTCGTACGCTTTCCGCCATAGCCGTTTTGCTGCATTTTCTCTTTCATATCATTTAGAAAAAGTGATGGACAATTAAATGTGAGATGATTTATAAAATGAAACATAAATGATGAGAAATGCTATCAATATGGTATTTATAAAATATTGAATTCAGAATTATATCATGTTAACTATTAGGTTTCATAGATAAAAGAGTTATTATGCGGATATTAAGAATTTTAAATACGTTATTGAATATTAAATTATAATATTGTTAGTTCTATCTTTGGTCTACATTGTTAACATGAAATATCAAAGATGTAGGGGTGGATATGAATTATTGTTTTCATTGATAAGCAACATGAAATATTCTGATATTGTGGAAAACATGTCTCTTAGAATTTCAAATTTTTCTACAAACAAATAATCAACTAAAGTACAATGTACAATGCTGACATTTTGTGCAAAAGTGATTTTCACTAAAAAATTACAAACGAGAGAACTACAAAGGAGAGAAATTTAGCATTACCCTTACCAAATAAACACTAAAATTTATTTAACTAGACTCCAATTATATTGCTTTATTCAACGCCACTTAACTTCAAAGGAACATCTTTAAAATAAAAAAAAGAAACATCTATGAGAAAATCTCCGCCGCCCAACAAACAAAGGGAAAAAATGACAACGACTAAAATTTGAGGTAATGAATCGGATTTCATAACTGATGCGAAATATCGAATGAAAAATAAAATATATCAATGCAAAACATTAAGGCTCAACTCAAGAAAAAGCATGCAAATATATGCCTCTCACATTGTGCGTATATATAATTACGTAGATACATACCCCACGCACACACACACACATATGTATATATCCGTATATATATATTCATATTTGTTTGAGGTATTGGGATATATATATATATATGGATATGTACTACATAGGTGGGAAATTCTATCTGTGGGTGTATTTGTGGAATTGTTGGCTAACTCCTCCTACATCGTCTTATCGACTTTGATGAAACTTCCCACATGAGTAGAACACGTCTGGAAACCTCATTTTAAAAGCCAAGCAACATAACCGATTCATTTTCCTAAATTATTTTATATAAATCAAATTGAGTATGCTTATTTCTTAGTATTTGAATTGTTAGAATTATTTTCGCAATTTATCCAGTGCAACCCTTAAAAAAGTAAGTAGATCCACTTATTGCGGTTAGTGACATGTTCACGAAGATACCAACACCAACGCTGCTGAGGGTAATATTGTCTGGGAACGCACAAATGTCCTTTTCAGAGTGACTTAAATTGAATTGTTATTATCTCATATCTGATTAGCCTGTTATTACATAACATGCTTCACGATTTTAGCATCCATACCTTATTTGTATTTCCTCCTAAGTTCTATATACTCTGGGAGCGTATCAAATACCTTTTCAGGGCTACTTTACTATCAGGTAACTAATTTCATGTTATTACATAACGGACTTCACAATACGGGTATTCATAATCTATTGAGGACCCCTAAAAACAAGACCCTGTGTAAGATATTTCGCTGTTCTCTGTAAATGCACAAAAACTGTTTTAATTCATTATTGTTATTAGAACAGCGAAACAATATTGAGAGTGGAACCAAGGGATAATCCTTGCTTTCCCGGGAATTACCGGACACGTCAGCTATTACAGATACATGTGTGTGTGTGTTTGTGTTCAAAAAAATATATATACACATCAGAAATGGTAGCAGTTTCGCTCCCTTGCTTGTAATTTTATTGGATGGAACTCTGTATCCCAACTAGCTATGGGATATGTCCTCTTGGGGTTAAAATATCGCAGTAGAGTCTACTGGATCGGTCTGCCATGTTTAAGTGACTACGAGTATATATTCATATATATATATATATATATAGTGATAAGGTGGCACCAAAGGATGGTGCAATGCCTTCAGTTATTTGGGCAGACTTAACCCATAGATCATATTACATAGTCTTATAATTTTGGGTTACCGATGTTAGAAAAATCGTGTCGTAGGTAAATTGAGAAATTTAGAGTAAAATACAGTATAATTCCTCAAATATCTGATTCCAACGATCATGGTTACAATTTACGTACCTTATTACACGTGGTCACTTAATTACCACTCTCTCTCACTCTCTCTTTCTCTCTCTCTTCGTCTCTCACTTTGTACGTTTCTATATCACTATTTTCTGTCACTCACGCGTGGACACACATACGAACGGAAAGACAAACCTACAGAGGACAAACATATGAGGATAAGAGACATATTTCTGTAATGTTATTTAAATATTCTTGAAAAGGTTTATTTTCGCGACATTATTGATAAGAGAATATTTCTAAGATAACATTTCATTAATTTTTCAGTTGTTATTATTTAAATATAATATACGATGAACATTGTTATAAACTTTCATAGCACATTGCTTAAGGCCACTTCAAAATTTATTTACATGATTGCGATGTTTATTATACTGCCTTTGTTTAGTTAGATAACAGGGTAAAGCCATTACAAGAATAGGATAAGAAAAATAAAATAGAATAAAATAAAATTAAGTAAAATGGGATAAGATACGATAAAGTGGAGGAATGAAATAAAATGAAGTGAAATAATACACAACACAACAAAAGTAGTAGAGTGCAATTTGAAATTTTCTGTAATAGGTTGGTGGATACAAACTTTTTATTTAGTTGATCAGGGATATAAAAGCTTTCAATGTTCGGGGACATGAATGTTCTAAAAAAGATATAAATGGTTAAGCATTTTTAATGATATTTGAACGGTTAACCGTCCGGACTTGAAGGAGATGAAAGATGTGAAAGCTACCGAAGAAGCAAATATGTATGCCTGGTTCAGGAGTGGTGATGGGAATTGAAATATCTGGACCAGAGTCACTACCTGTGACACAACAACGCTGGAGATGTTGTGTGGGAATCTTGTTGCCTACATTAGTAGGACCTCTCTAGTGTGGTGTCTGAAAGAGCCAAAACATCTACAGAGGTGTTTAACCACTTGGTGAGACATTCTTCTGCATCCGGAGACGAAGTATAGGCTGCACTTTCTGTACATAGGTGCTACTCTAAATGTATTGTGATCGCAATAAAACAACAACAAAAATAGGTGTATAAGCCTTCCCTTTTCGGACTTGAATGGCCATGGGATTGCACCTACAAAGTTAACCCCACAGGCACAAGTCCTAGAAAGATTGTTTATGGACGTCCAGCAATCACCCATGCATACCAGTCTCTCCTCTCCACGCCACAGATGGTACCGAACGGTTAAGGCAGAGGCCAATATATCTTGGTATCAGTGACCTCACAGTTCATTTCTACAGCTCAGTGAACTGGAGCAAGTTGAAATAAAGTGTCTTGCTCAAGAACAAAATATACACACCCCAGTCCAGGTATCGAATTCACAACTTCATGATTATGAGTCTAGCGCTGTAACCACTGAACAATACACATCAGTACAGTTTATCCAAATCAGCACGGTACAAAATGACACTCCCTTTCTTAGACTATTATCTAGCGATTTCTTGAAGATTTGGCTGTTATGTTCAGCAACAAGTTGAGCAAAAATATGAAGCCAACATCACTTGAGTCAATTGTATCAAATTTCTATGGTATGCACGCAATAAGTACTATTATAAAACTAAGTGAAAATATTGTTTATTGTTAACTATTAAGTAGTAAGATTTCGTTTTGGTCTGAAAAATACCCCTCAGTCATTATACGGATCTCTCTTTAATCAGAAGAAAATTCAGCGCGAGTAGAATTCTATATTTAAAAATGTTTTACAATCACAGCTGTTATATTTTTCCATTACGCCAGATAAGTTATCATTAACTCAAGCCGAATATCGATTACATAGGTATATAGTTACATACATACATGCATACATATATGTGTGTCTGTGTGTGTACATATATTGGTATGTGTATATATATATATGTGTATATAT
>NC_069005.1:3500484-3502781 GCF_001194135.2 Octopus bimaculoides | reverse complement strand
ATGTACAATTGAAATACGTGTGCGTGCCTACTAATGCGTGTGTTTTGTAACTTTAGGCTAAAATCTAAATTTCCGTAATGTGGTGAAATGTCTAGATGTTGCAACTAACTGCCGAATTCAAAGGAAGCATTCTTCACTGTTTTCAATAAATGGTTGTGTCTGTTGAAACTAGTAATTTTGATTGTATTACCCCGGAGGATTCTGCAATCTCAATTGGAAAACATGAATATGGTTGCAAAAACTTGTAAACACTTACTTATACACATGGCTACGCAATGTTTTTGACTATTTGCATGCAAGCACGTATATATATATATATATATATATATATATATATATAAATATATGGGTGTGTGAGAGAGACAGTGCGTATGTGTTTATACACACACATACGCACATACATACACTCATACATATATACATAGATACATATATGCATATATATGTATATATATGTGTGCGTGCGTGTTTGTGCGTGTGCTTGTGTGTGTGTTTGTGTATGTGTGTATATGTGTGTGTATTAAAGCTGAATATGTGTCTGAATATACTTCTTTACGAAACCCACGCGGATGCGTCTGTTTGCTTGTGTGAGTGTGTGGGGGGTTATTAAATGAAAACCAAAAAGGAGAAAGCGGGAGGGCGTCGATACGGAATATCGCTATTGTAAAGAACTTGTATTCGGGATCACAATGTTCCGAGTTCGATCATCTGTACTGCGTATCAAATTTGGTAAATTCTTTTAACACTTGAAGTAACAGGAATTAGGTCGAAATTATCTGCATTGAGTTTCGTCAAATAGATAGTACCAGTAATAAAATGTAACATAGGTTTCAATGCTGGTGATTATGTTAAACTTAAGTGATACCATTCAGTTAAACTGGAAAGATATGTTTGGACATTACGAGGATGAGCCATTTCTTATATAGGAAAACAGCGACATACAATCAGACATGCATTCCAGATGTTTGAAGACGTATTTCTTTAAGAAATCCGGTTATATCTGTCCTTGACGGATGTACCTTTAGTACTGTATTACCACATATCTAATAGTGGAGGCGCAATGGCCTAGTGGTTAGGGCAGTGGTTAGGATCGCGGTTTCGATTCCCAATTTCAAAGTAAATTGATTAAATTAAAATCAAAATAAGCAACAAGGATATACAGATAATCGTAATGCAGTACGATTATTTCATGTGACTCCATTTAGATTAAGTGCATTACCTCTTGATATTCTTGTTGCTTATTTCGATCTTATATATTGCAGGATGCGCAATGGAATGCTGCTCCATCCTACTCAAATCTTCACCAGAAACATTACACCAAAAGGCTATCACACAAAGTGCTAGTCCCATAAAATAGAACCAGTAGCAAATAACAGAAATAAGGAAGAAGAGATTTCATGGCGTATAAGTATAGTTGTATTGTGATATATCCTTCCATCTTCCGGCACTTCGTCGTTTACGACGATGTGGGTTCCAGTTGACCCTATCAAGGGAACTGCCCACTCGTGAAATTAACGTGCAAGCGGCTGAGCACTACGCAGACACGTGTACACTTAACGTAGCTCTCGGGAAGATTCAGCGTAAGACAGGGTATTTCAAGGCTCGCCCTTTGAAGTACACGTACAACAGAAACAGGCCGAAAGAGTGAGAGAAAGATGTGGTGAAAGAATACAGCAGCGTTCGCCAGCACCCCAGGTTGGTGTCTCGTGGAACTTTAGGTGGTTAGGTCTGCGAATCTAACCCGCGATCCTACGACTGCGAGTTTGCTGCCCCTATCAACTGGGCCATTGCTCCCCACCACTTTTCCTCTAAAGACAATATGTAATGATATACGTTCAGTTAGATTAGTTAGAAGTACAACATTATTCTGTTATGTTGTAGTGTTAACTAATGTTACGTTATACATTACACTCTTTCTGAAATGCGAAATCGTAGTACCGCTGCCACACTATATCAATAATAGTGGAGTAAAAATGTTTCGGAAGAAAAGAAATAACATGCATATGTATAGACGTGAGTTTTTATGAATTAGCTTATAGGCTTCTTACATTAAAATCCTACTCAGAAAGATATTTTATTTTAAGGATCCTATTGTATGCTATATCAGAAAAGTTGCAATTTTAATGTACTGGTAGATATCTAAACGTATATCGCCTAGAGTAAATACATGACATATCTAAGTAGCAAGCAAATATGCAGACGTTATGGATTGTAGACTGTGAGCCGTATGTTGCATACATACATACATACATACATACATACATATATATATACATATATATATACATATATATATA
>NC_069005.1:3497329-3500431 GCF_001194135.2 Octopus bimaculoides | reverse complement strand
CATACATACATACATACATACATATATATATACATATATATATATATTCATTTACATATGCATACACACACACATATATATGCGCGTGTCTTTGTGTGTGTGTACACAAATGCACTTAGATATTCAGCTATACACGTACATGTGTATATACATATGTGTGTGCTTGTGTGTGTTGATACATATATAATGACTGTGAATGTGTGTATGTATGTATTTCTGTATTTATATTTGTATGCATATATGTATGTATATATGTGCGTATGTATTTGTGTGTGTTTGGGTGGGTGCTCATTTCATGCCAATGTTCAAGGTTTTGTATATGCAGGATTAATATGATAGATATCCAGGGACGTTTCTGCTGATGGAAAAGGGTTTCTAGCATTACGATATGTTTGGACTCCATCAGAAGAAGACCTGACAATACACTGGAGCAGATCCAGCAGTTTCTTCGTGTGATAAAGAAACTCGGTCATATATTTCATATCTGTAAAAATGTGGACTGTTATGGATACATATTCGGGTAATAGAATATTTTTCATCTTTTACTTGATTCACTCATTGGACTGCAGCCATGATTCACGAAGTGGCACCGAACCTACAACCATATGGCTGTTAAGCAAAAATCTTACGATACAACCCTGACAGCGTAAACTCTATGTATATGTGTTTTCCCCAAAATGTCCGCGGTTTAATGACGAAAAGAAGTAAAATACAAAGATAAAAGATACATATGTATTTTCCCATACACACATCTCAGAGAAATAGTGAAGCAGAGATTCTATTCGCAAGAGGAAACGATAGTTAAATACATGTTAAAATATGTAATGAATGGAATTTCTGCTGTGAATGGTATAATGCAATGCATACTGCTGAAATATGCCTGAAGTTTTCTTCTTTACTCGCCAGTCATAATACAATCATATCACACATCGATTACTATTCTTCCCTTATTAGAAAGAGAGAAAGAGAAAAAGAAAGGATGGAGAAGAAAGAGAGAGGGGGAGAAAGAGAATGTAAGAGAAGGAGGAGACAGAAAGAGGGAGGGGATAAGAGAGAGAGAGAGAGTGAATGAAAAAACATATAATTATTTCTAATTAGCTTTTAAGTTACCCGTTAAAGAAGTCAACGTGACCTTAGGTTTTGCTTTTGAAGCTGACAACCTTTCTCTGTTATTAAAAATCTAATATCTGGTTGTGTAAACTAATATAGTGAAAATATTCCTCACCACGTATATCGCCTTCAGTTAGATCCTATAACGCGGACTCAGCGATTTTTATCTAGGTACGGAACATATGTACTTTATCGGGTTTCATTTCAAATGCGGAATTTAATGATTGAAAACGTAAAAAAATATCCCGAGGGATATGATGTAGTTAGCTGGATAAAATATCAGCAAACTTGCCGAATAGTGTGTTTAGTAGAGTAATAATTATATTTTTGTAGTGTTTTTTGTATGTAATTTAAATACCTAAAATATTACATTTTCTATGCTGTCTTATTAATGGAACAAATAGCAACAATCTCTCTCTGTCCCTTTCTCGGCTCCTTCTGCTCTTTTGTCTCTCTCTCTCTCTCTCTCTCTCTCTCTCTCTCTCTCTCTCTCTCACTTTCTTTCTCTCAGTATGTGTGTGTGCGTGTGTACAGACAGGGGTATATATCAGTGTGTATGATAGGTATGTATGCACGTGTATCCTTTGTTGTATGCTTATTACCATATATAGATATGTAAATGATATTTGCATATAGACTACACATTTACACACACAAACACACACACACACACGAACTTATGCATGCACGTATATTTATATAGCTTTACAATTCTAGAAACCCATTCTCCGCACGGAAAGACACACACAGGTGCAGTATTGTGTATTATTTTCACTAATTAATTAAATTATTAATTGATCGATTGGCTTTTCTGAGCCATTCATTAAGCAGCCACGCACTTTTCAAATATCTACTGCAAATAACTTGGCTGACCATTTTAATCGATGAGCTGTGAATGCGTCTGTTTCTGATCGCGTGTGTCCCTCTTTGTAAGCGTGAATCTCTTTTTTTTTTTTTGAATGAATTTATTCTGTATTGTTGCCTTCATGAAAATCTATCAACGCATACACACAGGCGTACTTGTAAATATATATAAACGAGTGTGTGTGCGTGTGTGTGTGTGTGAGTGAGTATGTATGTGTGCGTGTGTGCATCAAAACTGTATTTATTATAATCAGTTCGTGTCCTTTGCAGTTTGTCCCGTCTCTACTACACTGTAAACCCAAGTTTAACTACTTCAAACATAGACGTGTTTGTGTAGGTGCTGCCAGACTTCACCGAGTATTGACTGTGGCTGTTCACATAGTTAAGAAACATACACACATAAACCGAGGTACATATATACTTACACACGAACACACCCACATACCTACACACACGCATATGATCAACTCTGATATTGACTTTGGTATTCTGGTGTTATATTTCATATTTTCTTCACCAGAGCTGTTATATGATTTTTCTAATTATTTTTTTTTTCAAACTTTTATAGCGTTCTCTCCAATTATATTTAGAGATTTTAGAGATGGTTTCTTAAAATAAAAACTCTGCATGAAAAACGGAAAACAACAAAAAAAAAGAAACAAGTATAATATTTAACACGATTAATGAATATACATATATAATATTTAACATGAATAATAAACATAAAATATATAGGCTATAGATGAATGGCAGATGTCATATTTACTTTTTCTTCCTAATATATGAAATGTTATCCTGCATATAATGTTCAATAATGTGAGGCAATGAAATCGAAATGGCTGATACACAAGTAAATTGAGATAGATAATTATCGATGAGATCAAAAACATTCGATTGATACTTTCATTTCCAGATATAATCTCTTCAATTTAGCTTCTAATGACAGCAAAATTTTGCTTGTTTGTTTTTTTTTTTTTTTAGATTTTGTATGATGATCGGTAGCATAAAATTATTTGTAGTACATCGTCTCTATAAACAATTATATGAATATATGTTTGCTTATCTATAATACGCACCCGCACACACACACATACATGCATATATACATATATATATATATATATATAT
>NC_069005.1:3495632-3497000 GCF_001194135.2 Octopus bimaculoides | reverse complement strand
ATATATATATAATATTTACGGTGGATTCGAACAAATAATACTTCTTAGGATTCAGTGCTCAGGTGCCAACGTAAATACTGAAGACACAATATCCTAGACAAAGATCCCTAACAGCTGGAAGGAAAGCAAAACTACACGGTTGAGAAGCAACATTCCTAATCACAAAACCATGCTACTTCGATGTTTTGTTGATATCCCACATTCATGGAATGAGCGCACACAGATACGGATGGGAAAAGCAGAGGGTGTGTGTAAATTTATAACACCGTCTGTAATTTTATAACAGCGTTTAAAGAGCATACATAATGAAGGACACTGAGAGCTCCTACAAATATGCCTGGCGAAGATTTACTATATTTTATTTATTCGCACATCTTTGAGCATTAACACAAAAACTACTGTTATATTGAACGACAGAAATAGAATGTTAGGCCAATATGTCAATTTGAATAATAGAAATATTCGCTCGGAGATAGCAATCTGGATATGAATAGTCTACAGACACAGCGTCTGTAAAATTAGACTTTGACTTTGAAATCAAGGGCCAATGTGTCACACTTACCACAATGGAGAAAGATGGTCGTGTTGTTGCGCCTCCAATTTTTTTCTTGTTGTAATAGTTGTTGTTGGGGTTAAAGGTGTGGTTGAGAGAAAGCGAAGATACGGGACGGAATGTTGAATAAATAACTGCAGCGGTTTAATTAATTTGAGATAATTTAATTTTTATTTAAATTTGCAAAACAAAACAAAATGTAGTAAATAGACACTCAGGGCAACAACATTAGTAAAGGTAACTCTAAGTTGAAGCGTAATAAAAAAAAACAATAACAGGACAAACAACAGCATTTAACTGTAAAAAGGCCAAAATTACAATAAAATACCGGAAAATCAACAACGATATAAAAAGTAACTGTGAGGTCAGAAATACAGGAAAAACAATAGCAGGAAGGGCAGTAGTAGCAGCAGCAACAACAATAGGAAAAACAACAGCATCACCTCTGTCTAAAAGACGCTGAATACGACAATGACATCAACAGAAACAACAGCAACAAAAACGTTGAGAAAACTACAACGCAATAATGAAGAAAACTATAATATCCGAAAAGGGAAACTTTAATAGAATTCTTGAGGAGATGAAGAAGAGTAAACAAAAATTAGAGGAACAAACATTGATAATAGACAAACAATAATAGTGCAATTAGAGAATTTCGAATATGCTGAATTGATAGTCATTAGAGCCGTCGGGTAAGATGGCTCGCATTATTTATTACATCTCTGTGCGCTGAGTGTTCAAAATCCGCAGTGGTCAGTTGCTTTTCTTTATTGGTTTCATTTTCTGTTGTTCGTCATTATTGCTGGGGGGGGGGG
>NC_069005.1:3488622-3495597 GCF_001194135.2 Octopus bimaculoides | reverse complement strand
GATTGAGTTCAAATTTCGCCGGGGTCGACTTTGCCTTTCATCTTTTCGGAGTCGATTAAAAAAGTACCAATTACTCACTTGAGGCTTTGTGCTTCCAGTAGAAAGTATTTTGGCGGGGAACGATGAATAATGCACCAGCCCACATGCATGACAACTGTAGGTGGACTTAGTCGTCCAATGTCCTAAAGGTTCCGCTTATAATATTGGATTTAAATGGGAAGATATCGATAATATCGACCTTAGATGATAATTGGTGGAGTCGTGTTGCTCAGTCGTTAGAATGTTGGCCTCATGATCGTAAAATTCTAGGTTCGACAACTGCACCGGGCGTTTTTTTAAAAAGCACTTCATTTCATGTTGCTCAGATCTGCTCAGCTGGCAAACGTGAGTCATCCTGAGATAGACTGGCATCCCGTCCAGGAGTGAACGAATACGCTAGAGAAGTATTCAAACCTGGTCTAGGAGTTTATACAACAAGGCAAGGAATTTTAATTGTATTTGTTTTTTTTTTTTGTTTTTTTTTTCCTTTTTGCTTTTTCAACTTAATCTTCGAGCGAATTGAAATGAGGTAGGAAAGAACCGAATAATTAGTAGAAGGTATTTTCTCCGCTGCTTTAACGATTCTCCCATTTCGCTACACAAACAAATTAAAATACTAATGATAATACGAAAGTTAAACAACATCACAACCAACAACAACAACACCAACAACAATAACAAAATTGACCATAACAATATTAACTACCATAGCAGTAGCGATAACTATAACAATATTTTAAGTAGAGATCGTCCAGAAGATTGTAAATATTTGATATCATGTCAATTCAATTAACTTGAAGAAGTTGCGAGATTATTATTTCTATTTTAATAATATAAAACTGAGGGAAAATATAGAAATTTTTGCGAAAGAAAACAACAACAAAAATCTACAGAGTTATTTCTAAAAAACAAAATATTTTTTCTCTCGTTGAATTTGTTTATGTAAAGAGACAGCTGTGAATGTGAAATTGAAAGAGTATATAGTTTTTATTTTACGGTATTCTTAGCGATGATCAACGGATCCGTAATATTGAATAGCAATAATGATTTAAATATAGGAGTAAAAAAAATATTGCTACATTTCATATAGTTTATTTAGATTTTTATTTTTGTTTTGTTTGTTTCCAGCGGCTGTTGCTCGATCTACACTAAAGGATAGTAAACTCATCGACAATAACAACACAAGAACAACAAATCCACCTGTCCCTCCGACTTTACTCCTTCCACTGCTTAATACTAATAATACTACTGTCATTACCACTATTGCTTATATTCTCTTCTACTCTAGGCAAAAAGCCCGGAATTATGGGGAGAGGGGTGCCAATCGATTAGATCAATCCAAGTATGCAACTGGTAGTTAATTTATCGACACCGAAAATGAAAGACGAAGTTGACACAAAGTCGACACTTCAGTAGGAATAAGTCTAGAACTACCAAATATTGAAGAATTATATAGTAAAATTATATGATTATACAATAAATATTTCTGTGCTAAATTTATTCCGTAAGGAATTACGAAGTTTTTAATGCGGATTAAAAGTATGATGAAAATTATAGATCGATGAAGAGGTTCTACACAAAAGAAACATCCCTGGAGTTGCTTCCCTTACAAGAAGAATACTTCAAATAACATTTGTTATTGTGCAATACTGGTATTTTCCCTTGCAACAGAAAATATTTGAAAGGGGCGGGCATTTCACGTGTGTAAATTTCTGTGTAATTCAATTTCTGAAATATATTTTAATTTTCTACTCTCCATTATGTACAATTTTGTTCATTTGTTTTATAATTCTGTCTTCACCGGTTCAAGTCCAGCAATTGGAAAAAAATCATGTGCTTCATTAGGGATAACTAACACAAATGAAACACATCCATTAATGCCGCCCTGAATTCTCATTACAATTTACATAATGTTACTAAATGAGCTCTTGTCTTGTATTTGCTCACTGAATAATTATTTCAACTTAACTTTGTAATGCTCACTAATTACATTTTTAATGGTTAATTAAATAAATAGCACACACCTAGGTAATACAAAACCCATTAGGAAACCCAAAAGACCAACCTGCATCTGACGTTTATTATCAGATTTTACATCGGAACATACAGTGGTTAAGATCATAAACGCTAATTCTTTTAGCGAACTACATAATTATTTATTTGTTCGTAAGAATAACATCTTACTTCATATGTACATTTTTAATTATCTCCTTCTTAGCGAAGAACAATTTTCAGCATTATTAAAAACCCATCAGTTTTGTTCTTCGTATTCTTTTTACATTTCTTTTAATTGATAAAAAGAAAATCTGTCTGGAAGAAAAAAGACAATTCTCCATTTCTTTTTTCCACAGATGTCTTCTGTTTCTTTGTTTTATTTCTTCTTTTTCCAATCGCAACAAACGCTGTTCGTACTTGGAACATTCTTAAAGGTTTCTAACATTATTTGCCTGGCGAATCATGTTCTGATATGAGTTTCTTGGGGTGGCTGGGTATTTAGGAATTAAAGATAGCATTAACGCTGTAAAATCGGGCGCTATATTAGCTGAGCAACCTGTAGAGACGTAAGTGCAAAAATCATTGAAGCTAAGACCAGCATCACTTTCTACAAACACCACCATCATTGCAAAAATGAATTAACTTCTAGAAAGCAGAACTGCAGCAGCAACAACAACAACAACAACAACTATGATTCAAGAAACATCATCAGCATTAACAAAATGCAAACTTCGTAACCAAGGTGAACGATTCTGTAGCTATCATTTTAGAAAAAAAAGTAAAAATGCATATATGTGCACTTCTCTGCGCCTATGTACCTCTGCCCACTTTTTTCGTATTGCTTCGACTCCGAGAACACGCTGTGTGGTGAGATTGAAACGATTACAATATGGGATGATGTTGCGAGGTTGAAGAGGAAAAGAGAGGGAAACGCATCACCCGACTAAATGTTCAATAGTTCAGCTTCTTCAGAAAATACTCGTCAACATGATACCAAACATTAAATAACAGGAATTACAACAAGGATTACCAGAGGCATCAGTGAAAATACGAGGCAAAAATTGAAAAGAAAAATCAGAGACACAAACACGAACTCGTATTCTCGGATGCCGCTTCATGCTGCTCTTGTTACCAGAAAAACAAACAAAAAATGAAAGTAAGTTCTATATCAATGGCAACACCAAACACAGGAAAGACAAAGAAAAGAATAGCAACTCCTAAAGAAATAAACGGAAAGAAAAAAATCTGCACAAAGAACAATATCATCAACAACAACAAAAATAATAATAGTAATAGTAACAAACGAAAACGCACACTGCATTATCAACATCAATGAAGAAGTAAAAACATTTATGGTTTCATGGAAAAAACAATGCAATACACTGTTAAACACATAGAGCAAAACTGTGTATTTAAAAAAGTAACTCGTATATAATAGACAAAAAAGACAACTGGTATAGACAACTACAAGTGTATGGAACTCAGGCGAAAGTATATTATAGGACTTTTTTACGTGAATGAACGAAAAATATTTCAATGACAACGTTGAAAGATAGGCTGTTGTGTTTGCTCAGGAAGAAGCATGGCGGCTGCAGTCAAATTTTACTGACAAAATGTCCATACTAAGATTACGTTGCAAAAATATATGTGCTATTTCTCAAGCATGGAAACGAATTTATTTGCAGAACCACGTCAAGTTATAAGAAACAGAAATGATAGATATAAGCGAAAGAGGATTTCTGTGAGGCAACAAATCTCGTCCAACTCCGACAAGTGTGATTTGAAGGCATCACTTCTCTTAACAAGATTTAATGATTAAGCAGATAATGTAAATCTCAAAAGCGATGCTACAGGAACCAAATCAGAGCCTGGTGACATTTACATTTGGTCAGGAACTGTATGCGTCATTAAGGTTATGAAAGCTTTATCTAGAAAATTCCGTATTGCACTACGTGTGGAGGACTGGAATAGTATTATAGGTGGGCCATGTAATTAAGTGTGATGAGGTGAGAGAAAATGTGTGAAAACAAAACCGCAAATCAATTCATAGATTTTTAACTCTGGTGAAAGCTGTAACTTCTCAATCTGCATGGCCATAGCAATAACAAGTGAAAGGAGTCCATAAACAGATTGTATATTTTTACTCTTTTACATTATCATTTACGTTTTGATTGCAAATTCTGCTGCGTTAGACTTTTAATTTCATTGTTTTGATTTTGATGAAATGTTTTCATTTCAATGAAATCAGTACCAGTCATGTAATATGGTCGATGTTATTGAAAACCACGCCTAATATCAGAAATGATGTCATTTTTAAACGTCGAAGTGGCAGCAGCGGCAGCAGCACCAACAGTAGTAGTGGTAGTAGTAGTAGTAGTAGTAGTAGTAGTAGTAGTAGTAGTAGTAGTAGTAGTAGTAGTAGTAGTAGTATCAGCTGCATTAGTAGTATTAATCGTTTCAGATGCTTGTTTTATATATACCTTGAGACTGGACATTTGTCTTAACGTTTCTTACACAAATGTTAGAATGTCATGGCAATTGGTTTTGTTTTGAAAGTGGAATAAGACATTATTACTAAATTTCTCCTGTATTTCTTGCAGTTATTGACGTTTATTCCCATTGCTCTGGCATCGAGCACTCATAAATTTTTGTCTCAATGCTAGTGATATTGTTAACAATTAATTTCAAAAGTTGTCGTGACAGTGGTGTTAAATAATATTACAAAACTTGCTTTTTGAATAATAACGAAATGTGTGTTTTCGGAATTGAAATCTGTTTCGACACCTGAAATTCTATGAGTTTCTTATGTCGCACAATATATTCATGGTGCCATAGTGAACGGAATTAATGAAGTATTAGTAATAGAAGCATTAGGAACTGTAACAAAATTGGTAAATGATCCATATGGGACTTTTAAATTAGTCACGTTTTCTGTAACATATGTCATGCAACCATTTCGGAAGTTCGTACCAAACTTTGCATATAAAAACAGGATTTATTATATAGCTTTGCATATCTGTATATGACAGATAACACTTTCTATATTACATTTTATCACAGTTTATCATAGTAGTAGAAATTTCTGACATACAAAAGACTAAACATTTTCGGCAGGAGGTCACAAAGGAGTTATGAACTGAATCCTGCCTACATTGTAAGGACTTTATTGTAAGGGCCGAAATACTAGTCTAAGGGGTGAATCCTCTCCGCAGCACTTCCACGGGATACCACTGGCATGTGTCTAAACCATCGAATTCAAGGAACAGACATGTAGATACCTGGAATGACCGTGTGACACAAGGAAAGACTAGATCCAGAGATTCTGAAAGACGCTCCCGTGGTTCATCGAAAGGAGAAGAGAATGTTGATTACGTTGGTGCCAACGTTATGCGTACGACTAAGAATCCAGAACGGATTACAAGAACAGAAAGATGGAATTCGTATGTCTCTGTGAAAGGAGATTCTCCGCTCTGCGTCGCTTGAAGATTCTCAGATGGAAAAACGGATCCGTGCGGATTCTCATGTATGAGCTGGGTGAAAATTATGGAGTGGACACGGAGCGGAGGAGGGAATAACCAAGGATGTATCAGTAATGATTGGACCAGAGGAACAAGATCATAGATTCACTTCTAGGTGTTTAAGGAGGGCAAATTAACAAAGTTAACAAAAGGTAAATTAACAAAATTAACAAGAACAAAGCAATACCAAAGACATTGTAAACCATCCGATTGTAAATGATTTGTTTTGAATTTATAATTTGTGACGTAGACGTAAATCAAATGCAACGAAGAAAAAAAGTTATAGTACGTTGTCAATCACCTAGTCGTCAAGTTTTGATAGCTTAGATAAGCCATGATTCAAATGCGGTATTTATTTCAAATTCAGACAAACAGTAATTAATTGTGTGGCCTCTACCTTACCAAAACAGACATAGATTTTCTACACTTTTTACTTTCTGGATGCCGTTGCTTCTGTTTCAACGACACGTGTATCGAAACAAATTTCAATTCGGAAAATAAACATTTTGTTATTCAGCAGAAAAAGAAAAAAAAGTTTTGCGATATTATTTAACACCACTGTTACGACAACTCAAATTAATTGTAAAGAATACCGCCAGCATTGACGCAAAAATTTATGAGTACTCGATGTCAGAGCAATGGGAATAAACGTCAATAGCTCCAAGAAATACAAGAGAAATTTGGTAATAATGCCTCATCCGAAATTCAAAACAAACCCGAATGCTATATTATCGTAACATTTGTGTAAGAAACTTTAAAACAGAAGTCCAGCTTCAAGATACATACACACAGCGTTTCTACTACTACTACCACTACTATTGGCCGCTTATACACCTGTGCTGCTGTTGATGCTTATACTGCTGCTGCTATGTTGTTTTTCATCTTGGCAATGATGGTGGTTTCCAGCTATAGATGTCGTTGCAAAGTACTGCATACGATCTCACAAAAGAAATCGGACAAAGAATATTCAATACTATTTCCCGGAAACACTCATTCATCCACCGATGAGTGGAATTGATTGGTTGTTTCTAGCTATAATAAGAAACCATGAAGGTCTACTCTTGACTCATACGAACACTAATTAAGAGAATTTTAAACTTAATTAGTGCATCACGGTTTGTTCATTCTGATAAATTTCACATTTCGTGTCATGCACACAAGCTTACTATTTCGAGTTATTTATAGTGCTGTTCATTTAAATGCCTACGTTTTGTTTTAGATGTGTCTGCTATAAGGAAATTTAAGAATGGTTTTAGATTTTTTTTTTATTAAGATTTTCGTGTATTGTTAATCTGTAACCCTGGCATTATAAGGCCTAGAATGGAAGGTATTGTGACGACCAGGACGCTAGCCTCGAAAACAAACTGCGACCCGATTATAAGAGGGCACTCTTAATAAATGTGCGTGACCATATTTATATATA
>NC_069005.1:3479232-3488612 GCF_001194135.2 Octopus bimaculoides | reverse complement strand
TATATTTATTTATTTATAACTATATATATTTATTTATTTATAAATATATATAATTATTTATTTATTGAAATATACGTACAAGAACGCTGCTGCTAGCAGAGATTTCATGATCATAAGAGCTTCGAATAAAATACTTAATGGCATTTCTTCCGCCCCTTTACGTTTCGAGATCAAATACAACCGAACAGATTTATGCGTTTCATTGTTTCGGTTTCGAAATAAACTAAGTCGTAAGTTTGAAAATGGTTTGTAAAAATCTTCTGAAAATACTTGTTGACAATATTATTGATACATCTTGGTACTGGTTTGAATCGTTCCTTGTAAGTTAGCTGTCAATATCTTCAGGTATCAGATTATTTATCAGTCTATTTTTACCACTTACAAATAGGCTGGTGGGACACATTTTATTACCAATTAATTCAATATCTAAGACGGTATCATTCATTCCTATTTCACCTCGCTTCTGAAATATAGTCATCCGTTATTGATATATCAATCATCATTACTGTATTGTCATTTATGTCATCGAAAACGTTGCCCCTCTATTGTAACTAATTTTCATGTTCCGTTCATATGTTAAAACAGAATGGGAGCTTCACAGGTAGACAGGTATATGCGCGACAGCGAATTAGCTTTGCAAGAAATATTACTGTGTTGACCATTTACATAGCAAAAGCAATTTTTTGTCTGTATTGATTTGTCTCTAAGTATATTTAGTGACAAACCAATATTGAATAACGCGATACAATATCATTCAAGAACACAGTATTGGTTCAGAAAATAATGCATATAATTGACGCCACTCCTCTATAAACATATATTAATAACAGAGACGATTCTAAAAATGGCTAATATTAGCGAACGACCGAATTTACATCATACATATATTTGCATCTGAGGCTTGAAACATTTAGTCGCAGCCAGAATGTGTTGTTTATTTATTTATTATTTATTTCGTAATTGGATTTTGCATGCTGATATTTCTCTGATTTATTTTCATGCATACGTATATCGTCAAACATGTATCAGCATATGCCATTGTCTCATTAGCTCTATATTTTAGCTATCCGTCGTCTTACCGAATTTCTTGGAAGAATTTCACTGAATCTCAGCTAATAAATTATTCCATTTCCTACAAATATGTAAATAGCGTATGATGAAGAATCGAAAGAAATTAGTGGTGATGCGTATCGGCAGGCTACTTCAGAGAATCTAGTAGAGAAACGTAAAGTAGAGTAGTTTTCGCGGTGACGTGTGAAAATGTAATTGCTTCGGAGGTTTATAATTTGAACAGACATAAATACGTTTACTACATAAACGGCAATAGTATAAACTTGAAGTTAAAAAAAAAAACGTTAGATGTTTCATTCATCAAAGTATAGGCATTGTTATAAATTACTATTATTCCACTTATAATATGGAAACCATAACATACTTGAATCATTCTTTTCTGATCTGTCATTCAAATCCAATAACCACGTTCATAGAATCCACTCTAATCTGCTTCCTGAGATATCCCTTGTCATTGATGCAACGCGTAAGCGGTCTAATCGTTACAGACTGTACTTACGTTGTATGATAGAGGTGGCAACAATATCTTCCTCAAATCAAGATTTACTCAATGTTAAAGAGAAATATACAGGTACATAAGATAACACTCTCTTCACTATCTATACAATGGCGATATTCTTATGGTTGGAGTGTCTATTGTAATCGATTTACTAATGCAGAGCTAACATAAGTTGTAAATAACAAAGAATAGCTGAGAAAGCGGAATTTTATGAAATTAAACAAACTTTCATCAAAAACACACTCGGGCTGCTCAAAAGTGACTGAAAACGTTGGCAGTGTATTTGGCCAAATATTATGTCTGAATATAAAATGAGTTGGTGTGGACAAATTTGGGCTATGATCTCTTTGCTTATCCTAATCTCTTACTAATCGTTTTAGGTACCTATGTAACAGCAAACAAAATGCTAATGCTTGCGGAATTCTCAAACTGAAACATGGAAGATGCAACACATAGATATCTGCACCAGTAATCTCTCGTTTTTTTTCTTCTGATACTCTTTATTATTCTGCATTTACTGGACCAACGTGCAACGTTGCTTTTCTCAAAGTTGTCAAGTACCTCTAGTCCAGGAACTGACACCCAGCCTTATTATCCTGATTAGCCTAATCACTTGACCACAAGGCAAAAATATGTGTTAAATTCCTTATGTCAGAAACATCCTAAAATATTCTCATTCGTGTATATATAACCGTTGGAGGAGTTCGATGTGACGTATAGTGTTACAATGTATTATCATACGTTGGTCTATTACGTTCCACTCCAAGTATTGCAAAACTATTTGGTTACGGTGTTTACTGCAAATGTTTTATTGATATAGATTATATTTTTGCTATATATATGAGAGCTTAGAATTTTTATTATTAAAGTCAAAATATTAATTTATTAGTTTCATTCGAACAGTTTTGACGCCCAGAGTTTTAATTTCCTCTATGCTGAAATACTTATTCAACGCTGAATTGTCAAATCCATCAATTATCTCACCTCACTTGAGTTTCAAATTAAGTGTCCATCTCGTCCGACTCACCAGTCTGTTTCGTTTTATTGTCATCGTTTTGCATTTTACTACTCTATGCCTGGTTTTAATTTTCGTTAATAGACTGCTTTGACATTATAAGTTTTATATAGTTTTATGTAATTCAAATGTAAAAGACGATGAACTTCTAGTAAACTTCTTCATCTATCTATCTATCTATATATCTCTCTATCTATCTCTCTATTTATCTATTTATCTATCTATCCATCCATTTCTCTGTCTGTCTCTCTAAATGTTTATATGTCTGTCTATCAGTGTGTTTCTTAATTTTTCAAGCAAACATGCTATACCCTTAGAACAAAGAAAAGACTATATTTTCTACTCTTCTGAAATACGCCAATAAACTTCGGGACGACGAGAACCATCGGCTACCTTATAAGTAATTTTGAACTATATTAAGTTTTCGTAAAATTTGTATCTTCCATTAAGTTTTATAAACAAAATAAATGGTACCAAGTTTTCTAATAAACATCACTCTTTCCGTGTTAACGAACACTACCATGTTCCAATGGCAGCTGGTCACATATTTTATAAACTTCGGAAAAATTATTTCTGCTTTCTATGATTTCAACTGTCATTCTGTAAAAGTTTTATCTTCGTTTGAAGAATTTTGGCAATATATTTGTATGAGTAATTAACTAAATTTTCACCTTAAGAATATATTGATTTAACTATCTGTTTGCAATGCAACGTCCTTCAAATCGTAATCATCTATTGTTTGAGGCTCTAGATTTCAACGAATTTGGTATTTGTGTAGAAAGCTATATTTCAATAGTTTCTAAAGAAATCCTAAAATAGTATTGATAGCAGTTGAAAAAGTCACTCGTTTCTGTTCATGACGAAGTTGCATAAAATTGCGGTCGTCTCTTTTGGCTGATTTACAGTAGTAAACTTACTGTGATTAATGACAAAGAGATAAACATTTCATCTATTTTTAACGGTGTTATCCTTGAATACGCTTCCCCAGCGATCAGCTAATAGTGAATGTGGCGGTAACACAACAAAGCGATACATCTGATGCTACATTCTGTCATAAATTTTGTAAATACTGGAATAAATAAATAAATAACGCAGTATATGGGTGAGATCCTTGCAAGCAGAATACAGTGTAGGCCTATTCACACTGAATGGTGTTGATAATTAATGAGAGAAAATACGTGAATATATTTTCCCTCAGTGAAAATTACTGTTCTCAAGAAGAGGAAAGCGCAAAAAAAAAAATTAGGCAAAGGCTTGAGAAGCTCGTATGGAATAGTGGAAATAGTTTTCGGATAATTTCGGTGTTTGTGTGTGTGTTGAAAAGATATGTGCAGATGAAGCTGCTGCTGATATTTAAGCGGATGTGTTCTGAAATTTATCAAGAGAAAATTCCTTGCTAAGTCTGTGCTACCGGCCAACAAAGTCGTCATTACGAAATACAATGCTCCTAAACTGGTTTCTGTTCATGGAATTTGTGGTGGAATCAGTAACGTATTACCTTGCATTTGTAATATAGTAGAGTTTATGTCTTTTTTCAAGTCCCACTTTACCCTCAACTATAAGATGTTCGAAACAACCATAACTCCGGCATATATTTAATCCTAAAATTCACTAATTAGCGAGATTTAACCTACACTGAGTGCAACGACGCCATTCGTATGTATTATTACACGCATCCAGTGCATATCTCGGCAATATTTATTCAATAAAGATAACAATAAGGGACCATAATAGTCATTTTGTAAACCTTGTGCACCTCGATTGTTTCGATTTATTTTACCATAATTTATTTCGTTCTTTCCAAGTGCTCAAATAAACTAATCAAGAGAAACATTATACCGCAAGGAAACACTGTCCGCCAATTACCCCTATTACTTACAGAGAACGAATATAGCAACACTGTTGATAGCTGCGACTTCCAGTGAATGACTTCAGACACCCCCCCCCACCTCGTCCGTTGCATCGAGAGTAAGGAATCAATATCCACAACACTGCATTCTTAATTGGGCATGAAGTGAAAAATTTATGCAATGAACTATATCAAACATTGAGAACGATCCATATATATTTTCAAAGTGCATCAAAGTAAGCGTACCACAGAGTATAAAACGTTTTTAAAATTGCACCAAAAGCAAGCGTACTAGCCAGTACGAATCGCAATCACAAATTTTCTTTTAATATAGCCGCACAAGAACAGGAGAATGAATCATATTCTCTAATATATTGGAAAACGGCGCCCGACAGAAGTGATAGACCATTCGATATTTAGTGACTCTTTAAGCTTTTTCTTACCGCACTTAAAATACATAAATATATACCTGTCAAGTAATGCTGACTGAAAAAAAATCGATTGTGCTTTTCTCCGACTCTTGTGGCCTTGTGCTAATGTTTGAAATCAATAAAAATATATGACGAGAGAAATGAAAAATGAAAAATTGGGAACAAGAATATATCATGCTTGACTATGCGTGTTTTCTCTAAATAGAAAATTGGCTTGTGTATTTTTAAACTTTCGTAATTTATATTAGGTTAAAGATTATGAAAACAAGTTATATATTTTTATAACATATTGACTGTATAGGCGGTATGTGCCTGAGAAAGGGGAAAAATTTAATTAGAAGATTTGGTATGAAAAATGTTATTAGAAATATATTGTGATTTAAAACATGACTAAAGAACCTTTATAATTGTAATCTATTATATATTAATATCTGACAAAGGAAAATATAATAATTTGAGGAAAGAGAAAGAAGAATTGTAATTTAAACGTACCAGTTCAGACAGAATAACTCCGTAACACCAACAAATATACGGAGAAACGTGTGCGGTTGTAGTATAGAACAATACAGACATGATATATAAATGTATGTACGTTTGGCTACCTATACACCTATATCTATGTATGTGTGGTTATTTCTCCTTCTCTGTTTGTCTCTTTCACTTTCTCTAATATACTCATACATTCGCACTCACATACACGCGCAACCTCGCACGCACGAAAACACACACACACACACACACACATTAGGACGAGAATATAGAGAGACAACGAGGGACTAGAATATCACTTTTAATACATGTGTGCCTTTGTGTGTGTGTGTACGAATGTATATATACGTTGATACACAAGCATACGTACAAGCGCCCGTACTAGAACAGGGCGCATGCGCATATGTGTAAAGGGGAGAAGTAAATACCTACATACATTTATGTCTATTATATACACAGATACATTCAGGCACACAAACACATGCACACACGTTCACATACATATATAAATTTATCTATGTATGTATATTTGTATTTTTATATTTATATATGTTTTGCTTTATTACAGCGTACGTAAGAAGCCTTATTTAGCAGTAAATTGTTATTTCTTCGTGAACATCACTCGTGTAACAAGGGTCAAATTTGTGTCATGTTGCAGCCAGATTTATTGGAAATTCAGCCACCATTTTCTAATGGGGCGGCCATATTTTGGTTTGGATGAAAAGAAAATAGAGAAATGTTTTATTTCTTGGAAAATAGATATTCTTAGACAGAATTGGCCAGGATCTTTTCCGTTTTCATTCTTTTGTTTTTGTAATAATTTTTCTTTCTTTTTTTTCTTGTCATTTTTGTTATTGTTGATTACATTTCTTGTTATGATTTACTTCTGTTTCCTGTCTGCAGAATAATAGAGAAATATATAGAATGTAATGGAAAGAATATATGATTACATATGTGTAGCTAATGGTTTCGTGAATATTCGGGTATATGTGTAGGGGTTTAAGATGTGTGAGGTAATTGTTTCTTGTCTCTGGTGCATGTAAATACCCATCTCTCCAATATATATATATATATATATATATATATATATATAGACAGATAGATGGCAGAGAGGGAGATCGGGAAAGAGAGAGCATGTGCGATAGGAATACGAAAGCCAAACAAACGAAATGCATGAAGAAAGAAATGTTTGTAATTATGAAAATACTTTTAAAAAAAAACAGAGAAAAACACTTGTTCTTTACTTGGAATCACTTGCAGCTTTGATATATCAAACAAGCTGGCTATTCAACAAAAGCACTTTCAAATTCGCTGTTATTTCTGGATGGGGCTGTAGTGGCTTCTAAATGCAACCATCAATTGGCTGCCGCTCACACGACGACTACTGGCTCTGTTGCAGCTTCATTGTCTATTACTAAGATCTAATCATCTCTCAGCTTTAAGGAATCCTTTGTACCATGAACCAGCCAATTTATGCTAAGAAATCAAACGCCCTTAGAGGCAATAGAAACATGTGTTTGAATCAGTAGACTAGGGAGTTTGAAGGCTGTTGGGAAACACATGATTTCACACTCCTTCGGGAAACTACGTGATACTAACCATTTTCTCCGCGTAGCGTATTATTTGAACCTCACTTCATTGCACCCTAAGCATGTGATATTTGGCATTGATTTGTGAGGCAACGGCTCCCATCAACCCAGTAGTGTTATCGCTTCGATGCCCTACGTTTATAGGATGATAGCAATGCGGGGACAATATATTACCATTAGGAATATGCTTCTCTTTTAGGCGTGAATGATATTTTCTAAAGTAAAAAACTGCTGGTTTCTAAAATGCTCTGCTTAGCGGCTACATCCACAAGTATCATATGACACAAGTGCTATGTTTCCAGTGTTACACTGCAATCTGCCACGTCCTTGCAGCTAATATTATCGGAAAGAGACGTGCGAATGGTCGAGATATCCCTTGGGTTACGGACAAACATTTTTAGAGAAATTACTTCCGAATATTTATGCTCTAAATTTCAGCCATGAAAGGGAAGCTTTCGAAAATAACAGCTCAAGTAGTGACCCAATATCATTGACTTGCCTCCTCCACTCAAAATTACTGACTTTAGTCCAAAATTGAAATATATAAATGGAATAAATTTTAAATGTTTTCCACATACATTGTAAAATTATTTTAGGTTGTCCTTTAGAGCTGTGAAAAGTGTATATAGATATGTAGTGAAGCTTTTATACGCTAAGCGTTTAGAGGGATATATACTTATATGGTAATCGCTTCTAAGCCCGGCTACTGGAATAGAAAATTCATCACTGCATAGCTTGAAACATGTTCGTTCCTTCTATAAATTGCACAAAATCAACACATTTCCCAATCTTTTACATTTTCTGAAGGATTAATTCCATTTCCTTCTTAGTAAGTTTTCAATCTAAATAATTACTGCAGGGTGATATTAACGAATAATTACTCGGATAATCTCAGTTACAATAATTCTTCCTTTCATTATCTCTCATATGTACGTATGTATATATGCATACACACACGCAGATACATACACGCGCACGCACACATACACACACACACATATACATATAGGACGGGGGTGGTAATCAGTGATATATGAGTGGAAGATACTGGAATAGCTGGCAACATAATTTAGAGTTGAAAATTATACCACAGTCCGAACTGGACGTCACTGCACTGTTCCAAAAGACACAGGTATCCCATGTTATTTGAGGAACATGTACTGCAATATCTTGGTATTCAAGGGCCCAGTTATTTAACGCCTTGTCAAAACATCTAAGGTATCTCTATTTAGTGGGGGTAGATGTTTTCAAGAAACAACTTGACCCCTAGCAGTCCAAGATCGCAGAAGAACCAATATCAAGGCAGGACACTCAAAAGACAGCAGGAGTTTTGAACAAGCCATTCACACAGAATTGTCCAATAAAAGGGTAATTATAATAGCGGTGCCCCAGCATGTCCACAGCATTAGGGCTGAAACACATAACAGAATAACAAACTATAAATATACATATATATATATATATATATATATATATATATATATATATATATTTACACACACACACACACACACACGTGTATATGTGAGTGTGTGTGTCTGTATATATGCATGCATATTTTTTCGAACATTGGGTCTCAAAACACATAAAACTGTAGATGTCAGTAATATTGTTGAATTTTGGTGAATAAAATGATTATTGTGAGGAAATTTCTTTTGGATATGAAAACCAATATTCATATGGTGCTATGTCTAAGAATAATTATTTCGCATTCCCTGGGCGGTGTATATATCATTTTGATGACGGCAGCGAATTATATATATATATATATAAATATTTACATCTTTGGCCGAAAACTCACCAAAGAGTCAAGCAAAAGCATTGAATTCCAAGATTAAAACGAAAAATTATTTCATATGAGATATCACTAAAAAATAAATAAATGGTGAAAAAGAATAACGGTGATTTTACCTCAGAGCATGCAATTATTAAGCATTCATAATTGGAATGAATGTATGAAATTGAATATTAAGTATTTATAGAATTTTGATTTACTGTATATATATATACACAATCATGTGTGTGTGTATATATATATATATAAGATATACTTTTCGTAATGATATAAAACATACAAGGTTGAGTATAATATAGAACATTTAAAAATCGATTTATAAATGCGAATAAGAGGTCCAGCGTAGGTTATATATCAGCGTGTGAATATAGGATATACTTTTCGTAATGAGATTAAAAAAACACCTGGGTGTGTATAATATAGGACATTTAAAAATCGATTTATAAATGTTCTATATTATACACACCCAGGTGTTTTTTTTTATCTCATTACGAAAAGTATATCCTATATTCACACGGTGATATATAACATACGTTGGACCTCTTATTCGCATAACCACCGAACCTGGTGTTTACTGTGGTCTATCCATAGCACTTACTCAGCATTACCTGAAACCTCTGCGTCTAATTGACACCACTATCG
>NC_069005.1:3476803-3479106 GCF_001194135.2 Octopus bimaculoides | reverse complement strand
TGTGTGTGTGTGTGTTTGTGTGTGTGTGTCTGTGTGTGTATGTTAATTGTAATATAATGATTTATGCTCAACCGATAATTTAGTAAATCATTTATATATATATATATATATATATATATATATATACAGAGAGAGAGAGAGAGAGAGAGCGAGAGAGAAATAAGTAGATAGATAGTTAGATAGATAGATAGATAGATAGATATATAGATAGATAGATAGATAGATAGAAAAGGTGATGAGTGAGAGAAAGAAGTGAAAGACAATTTGGGACAGAGAGCGAGAGCAATGTGTTTCACTTCATTCCGTGTGTGTCTCTTCGTGCGAGGAAACTGTTTGACTGCGTTTACGTTTTACGTGATCAATTACGTTAGCGAATGTTTGTGTGTTTCGCACATTTCCGAATGCGTGCCTGTCAGTCCTGAAAGTCCGCTGCTGGACAGTTAAATATAAAATGCAATAACTGGCTCTAATACTAGCACCATCAAAACCATTCTGTAGTCTAACTTAGGTACACAGACGCAACCACACATCACTCTTACTACGCGCATACGCACGCACACATCCACACATATAAAGACACATATATACACACAATTCTGTATATATTCCTTTCTGAGTGTCCATTGCTTGGTTGTGTGTTTCTATATTTTAAAATCGAAATGTTTGTGCCAAACCTTAATGTTTCTTTAAAATTTTGAATATTTGGGATATTTAGTTTCTGTCCAGTTGTCACAGAAAACCTATGCAGACCTTTCACAACACAACTGAAAGTATATTTGAACGGAGTAAATAATATTTTATATATACCCATATGCATATTAATTTTTTTTTTTCTATTGCGTTAGTTTCATCAGAGATCGAAGCGAATCGCGAATGACAATTTTCTGAATCTCCGTGATCGATAGGAAAAAAAGAGGCGTTTAGTCTCAGGCTTGGGAACTAACCTGATCGGAATGCTGGGAATATATTGCGATGTGCTTAATTGTTGCATAAACCATATGTTGCGCGTTAGAAACACAGTTCTTTCTTCTGGTTGTTTGGAACTTTGCAACGGAAGCTTCATATGCAATGTGTATGAGTGTGCGAGAGAATTCAGTGGCGGGATACGGTAGAGAGAGATCATGTAAACAGAGAATGCTCTGGTCACACATACATTATATATATTTCGCTGTAAAGTCACTAATTTGCGCGTGCGCCTGTGTGTGCGTGCGCCTGTGTGTGCGTGCGCCTGTGTGTGCGTGCGCCTGTGTGTGCGTGCGCCTGTGTGTGCGTGCGCCTGTGTGTGCGTGCGCCTGTGTGTGCGTGTGCCTGTGCGTATTTAAAGCGAGAGGAATAGAGGGAGTTAGATTTGTGGTTGAAGTATATGGGATGATAGTATCTCACTTTTGAAATGTCCAAATAGTCTAATGTGCGAAATATTGATCAGCTTTCATAAAGTTAGAATATAGAAGCTGCCTGATCAATACATTGTACATTTGGATATTCAGATTCTCGGAATGTGAGTTAGACATATCCAATATTAAATTTTGAAAGTTTTTTTTTCCTGAACCAAACTATTATCGGCATTTTTGTCGATGCTGTTTTACCTTTGCTTTTAGCTGAAGTGTCGACTCCTTCTACCTTTTAAATTTATTTTGTTGTTTTTTTTTCTTCTGTATTTTTTTTTCTTTTTGTGTTTTTCTGAAAAACTGTTTTGCGTCTGGTAAAATATTTGGGAAATCGGAATATGAGAGTGCCGATAGTAGGATATATTTATGAACACATTCTCTGATTACTCTGTCTCTCTCTCTCTCTCTCTGCCTCTATCTCTGTCTCACTCTTTGACACCCTTTCCTTCCTCTCCTTTCTCATTCTATCTGACGCTTTCTCTCAGAGGGTTAGAATGACGTCACAGGAAGATTCAGTGTTTACTCCGTAAGCTCTAAATATCATCCAAAAAAGCAGAGCATGTGGCTAGATAGATAGCCAGAAAGACAGACAGAGAGATAGATAGATAGATAGAAAGATAGATAGATAGAAAGATGGATAGATGGATAGATAGATAGATAGATAGATAGATAGATAGATAGCCAGAAAGACAGACAGAGAGATATATAGATAGATAGAAAGATAGATAGATAGAAAGATGGATAGATGGATAGATAGATAGATAGATAGAAAGACAGACAGAGAGATAGATAGATAGATAGAAAGATAGATAGATAGAAAGATGGATAGATAGATAGATAGATAGATAGATAGATAGATAGATAGTCAGATAGATAGATAGTCAGACAGATAGATGGATGGATAAATAGATGGCT
>NC_069005.1:3473729-3475783 GCF_001194135.2 Octopus bimaculoides | reverse complement strand
ATATTCGGAAATGAAGGAAAGATTCATAAAGAATTTGATTTTCATTTTTCTCTTTTTTTTTTCACTTCTCTTTTTTTTTCTTTTTCGGTTATGAAATATACGGCAGAAACGGGAACAAATAAATATAAATGATCAGAAAAATGATCGAAAGTTCTGAAATGTGAGGTAGGAATCAAGTGCTTTGAGATTCCTATGCACAAAACGATCAATTCCTTTATAACAAGTGAAGAAAATTGATCATCATTTAATGGCCTTGCTCTTGCTGCGGCAGCTATGATTGGTATATTTTATAGAATATATATATTTTATAGCATGTATAAGTGCCTATCACAGTCGTGAGGAGAATTATATTTTGGGAATTGCGAGGAAAAAAAAGGAACGTCTATACCAAGAGACGGTTTAAACATTTTAAACGCCAAACACCTTGGAGGAAAGAAAGAATTTAGAGACAACGAAGATCAACGCTTATCTCACCGGTATCCTAACAAGGATTAATCGCACTTCAAACGCTGTATATCTGGGCATACAGAGGCTTTGCAATTTTGTAAGTAGTTTGACACTCCCAAACACTTGATGTTGAGTTCAGTCTCACTACGAACCACCTTGAACAAGTGTCTTCTACAAAGCCTTATGCCTGGGTTTGGTAGACTGAAACTGAAATGTATATAATATATATTTGTGAAACGGGCGGATGTTGTTTCACAAACAGTTGTGCAGGCAAGAGTGTTAGTAAATGTGGTTGGATTGACCTGAAAATTTGCACGTCTATGGGGAGTTTGCATCTTTAAAATTTGACCCGAGTCGATCCGAATGAAATCGGGTTGTACTAGTATGGTTTTACCTCTTAATTGTCCGCCTCTTTCATTAACATCAGGTGTTGGTGTGTTTTCGTCACAATTAAGTAGCGGTCTCTACGCTCTGAGTTCAATTGCAACTGGGGCAGACATTGCCTTTCATTCTTTCGGGGTCAATAAAATAATTACCAGTTACACACTTGGATCGATGAAATCAACTAGCCTCCGCTCCCATAATTCAGACCTTGTGCCTATAATATAAACGATTAGTAGTAGTAGTAGTAGTAGTAGTAGTAGTAGTAGTAGTAGTAGTGGTAGTAGTAGTAGCGTTATATATCAAAGTGGTGTGTTTACGGCACATAACTTAGCGGTTCGGCAAAACGATCCGACAGAATAAGTACTAGGCTTACAAAGAATAAGTCCTGGGGTCGATTTGGTTGACTAAAGACGTTGCTCCAGCATGGCACCAGTCAAATGACTGAAACAAGTAAAAACAAAAGAACGAAAGAATACAGTGGAGGCGAAACACTAAAATCTGCATAGAATTACCTATCGCCCATACCCTGCTACCAGGTAACATTTTCAAACTCACCTTGGGCACCCACTTTGTAAACAGCTGCTGTATAGTATATCTTATATTTAAAGTGAATCACTGTTGTTGCAGCAAATGATTTATATCACGGCTACCCTTCAGGCGGGTATTTTTATTACATTTATTTCTAAGTACTTCAAGTTGGTTTGACATACGTCTGTGTCTTTTATAGCCAACTATCACTGCCATTGTGCACTTTCTGAATATTTTATCAACGTACAATTTATTTTTGATTTTGGTCTTCATTTGTCAAGTTCTCGGTTCTTCTTCCTCCCGGCTTCTTCATGATTTCACTCTTTTTCTGCGGTGGATTCGTTTCAATAGTGAAGCATTGTCTTGTTTCGCCAAATTTAGTTTATTTCATTATGATAAGCTGTTTCACCGTTTTGGTTTTTCCTTCATTTAAATTTTGTACTTGCAGATGACGGTTACAAATATTTTCTATCCTATCAAATTCTTCTGTTCTATACAAATATTTATGTCCCTCTTTGGTTACATATGTAGTGAATCTGTAGTTTCTAACGTCGTATTATTCCACCTACTACTACTCTTCCTTCTTCTCCTCCTCCTTATCTTCCTTCTCCTACTCCTCCTTATCATCACCATTATCATTATCATCATATATATATATATATATATATATACATACATATATATATATGTATATA
>NC_069005.1:3467490-3473019 GCF_001194135.2 Octopus bimaculoides | reverse complement strand
ATATATATATATATATATCCATGAGTGTGTTCGCGTGTGTATCATTTTATATCTGTTTGTTCCTCTTCCACCTCTTTAAAACCGGTGGTGGTTTGTTTTCTTTTCTATAACCTAGCGGTTTGGCAACATGTTCCGATAGAATATATACCTGACCGAAAAAAATAGTGGTGTCGATTTGTTTGACTAAACCGTTCAAAATGTACTCCCTGTATGGTTGCACTGCAATGACTTGAACTAGCAAAAATACAAAAGATAAATAAAATACTGTTCGTCAACACAACAATGAATTGTGTTCGTGTCTGTATGTGTGTGTGTGCGTGTGCGTTTGTGTGTAGGGGCTGGTGATAGTTTTTTTTTTCCAAACTCAGGGTTTAATGACAGAAAGGAAAAATTCACCAGATTCGTATTTGAAACGAGAACAAAAATACGAAATATGGATAGATTAGAGAAAGCAAATCATTATTTCTGCTTGTCTATTCTATTCTCCATATCTACCTCACTAATTTAATGGAATCGGAGAATGAAATCGAATTTTAACATATCGTTGCATTGAATACATATATCGACAAGTGGTTTACTGATAAACAAATACTACATATGGCATATCAGTTATTTTACTGTACACATCAGTGGTTTTAATTGAGCGATAAGCACTGCGTATTTAACATATCATTGTTACAGTCGTTCGCCGTCGTCATTGTAGAGGTGGAAACTGCTGCAGTCGAGTAATAATGCCCACTTATTGGTGGATGACTATGTTTACTGAATTTCAATTGTATGGCTTTTATTTTCTTCTGATGGAGCGCTCGTTTTATCAAATAGAGAAGTAAATTGAAGTCGTTTCATAACCACAGCGTTGCTGGTTCTATATTAGCGTGCTGTGTTTTACATAGTTGTTTATTGCTGTGAAAATAATTTGGCAATTTGGTTTCGAATACGGTTACTGTGAAAAAAATATACACATGCATAGGTAGCAGCACTGATTGAGTTGCGTGTTATAAAACATTAATTTCGTGAGTTGCAAAGGACAGCTGAATAGTTCTCATGGAATTTGACCAAATGAAGTTTATTTTTCGACATAGTCAACATTGAAGACACGCATCTTTCATTAATGTTGGAGTGCTTCGATCCCATTGGTGACGAAATTTTCATTTTGTTGGTGAAATAAGTCATCAACAGTAGATATGATGTCATCATCACTAGAATACTGATTCGCATCCCAGTGATTTCTTATAATGGTAGAACAGTTGAGAGTCAGACGGCGCTAAACCAGAAGGATAAGGAAAGTGATCAAACAATTCAAAGTCACAGACGAAATATGAGTAAAATGTAAAACAACTAAAATGGATGGCTCGATTGGAAACTGATGTTTATAGTAATTAGATACGCGTCAGGTTTGATCCAGCAAACGAAAGTGAAATATGTTCTGGAGGTTGCCGTCCAGTCGTTTATCGTTACATAATTACACAATTAAATAGTCCATTACATAATTAAATAGTCCAAAGTATCTTTCCAGTCTAAGACGATTTTGTATGCTAAAACAGATTCCAACGACAATTATAGCTGGTAAGGGTGACATCCAGTCTCCACTTTGATATTAACTTTTAGTTATCTTCTACGAAACTTTGTTAAGATGACAAACTGTTGTAATATATTAAGATCTCCCGTTATCCAACATTAACCTAAGTAATCTACTATGTGATAACAGTTTATAGAAAATGAATTATTTCGTTTAATTTGAGCCACAGTAAACATAGTAACAAATGAAATGCAAACTAATTTCTCTATAACCGACCATAAACTATAGAAAGGAATTTTACCCGGCGGTGTTGGGCTTACAATTCTGCGAAGAATTCTTTAGGGGAGACTTAGTTTTGGAATTTACATGTATCATTTCGTGTACATTTAGTCATTAGAGCGAAGAGCTCAAATAAAATTGTTCCTTGAAACGAGCATCAGATCTTCAGATATATTGCTTACTGTTGATTTTATTATTCGATGCGACCTCTCATTGTTTAACACTTTAAGATTCAAACCGTCCATATCAGGGCACGAACAGGCTAGATCTAAACTCTCACAACTGCCCTACCATGTTATTTTAACAACAAGCAATCACATTAACATATCTGGAAGCTACAACAAAACATATTCTAATGCAAATGAATGCGAATAAATTAGCATTACATGAGGTAGAATTATCTGAATGCAGAAATAGACTTCATGGACTGGCTGCGTTTCATCTCACTTCTAATTCTACCAGGTCGAAAGCCCCCGTTTAGGCTACAGCATTTGACTCTACTCTATCCGCGTTCAGAGTTGTTATGTATATTCCAAGCCGATAGATTTTAGTAAATTGAAATTGGGTCTGACAATGGATGCTATGTGTCATAACATAGCACGGGATGATAGGGGAGGATTAAATATCATACCCATAAACACGATGAAGAGAACAGACTTAATGGGCTTTTTCATACTTTAGATTTGCAACTTAATGATTCGACTGTATTCAGCTCTGCTTCTAGTCATAAATTGATTTTTAACGAACTATTAATTCTTCCGTTGCTCACATTTCTATTCAGTACGGTAGGCTATTAAGTTTCTTTGTTTTTTCGTCTCAATGATTTATCTCTTTCATACGACATCGCATGTTTTATTTTCGAAATTTCAGTTCGTTAAGTTTTGAGATAGGGAGAGAATGAGAAACATACGCACATAAATAACACGCAAAGATGTGGAAACACACACACACACGCACACACACAAACACATATATATACATATATATATATAGCTACCTACACGCATAAAAATAAATGCGTGTGTATATGTGCACACACACGCACGGTCGCACGCACAAACATACGTACACTCACACACACACACATAGTCATATGTATATGTATATATACACGTCAGGTGAGAGAGATTCATATTAAATTTTATGCTAATGTCATCTTAATTTCCATTCCGTTGTTAAAATTATCATAGCAAATTTCTTAATTTTAGGTACGCGTGTGTGTGTGAGTATATATATATATATATACACATATACATATTATTATTATTATCATTATTATTATTGTTATTATTTAATTTTCAAATATGCTAGCTTAAAACATGATAGATGAATATGTACTTGTACATATATTTTCAAGTTTTGCGTGTTCGAAATAAAACACAATTTTATGCAAAAAAGACATAATAATAATAATCATAATAACAACAACAATAATAATAATAATAATAATAATAATAATAATAATAATAATAATAATAATAATAATAATAATAATAATAAGAAGAAGAAGAAGAAGAAGAAGAAGAAGAAGAAGAAGAACAAGAACAACAACAACAACAACAATTAATGATATTGGAATGCTGGTTGTGGTATATACGTGCGCAGTACTAATTACGAAATGAGTCCGGATGGTAAACTTCAATGGCATAAAATTACCTCAAGACAACATCATTAGATCGTTGTGATATAATGAGGGTTACAAATATATATGAGCTTTTCAAGATGATAGTATAATGGAACGGTAGATGACATGGAAGGTCACTAAAGTGTACAAGAGACGAATTAGAAAGTTGCTTGAAACAAAATTAAATTTAGGGAACATCATCAAAATCGTAAATACATGGGTTATGCATGTACGAAGTGATTCATCTTCCGTTTATGGAGTGGGCGAAGGCTGGGTTACAGATCTTGGCTAGAAAAATTAATATGCTGTTCACAGTGCCCAACGCACGCTACAGTAAAAGCAATCCGACCTACCTTGGCTACCAAGAAAGGTTTTATATCCTGGTGTTGGATATGTAATTTAACGAAGCATAGGGAAGAAGATATTCACACGACGCACTACGATTACTGTTACACGAGGTTAAACGCCCCCTACCAACGGCTCACAATGAACTGCTTCTCATTAATTGCTCACCGTTTTTTTTATTTTCTTGCAATGTGCCAGTCCACTTTTAGTAACTTTTCGGAATCCTTCCACAACAAAAAGAAAGAGGTACACTATTACTAAAAGCGGAAGATATGTTACTCAAAGTAAAGAAATAATACTTTCCGCAGACAGAGATATCCAAAATTGACTAAAACGGTAATAGAGCTCAAATAGAAAATGGATATGAACAAAAAAGAAACGGAAAGAAATTGAATTACATGGCCCTTTATTGTTAAGAACCAAACATTTTAGAAATTAAAACCGCTGACTTCCACAGACGAGGAATTCAACGAGGGACAGAAACCCTGATTATAGCCGCTCAGAAAGCATCCATCCTTTGTAACAAAAGTGATAAAAACAGAGATCAGCAATATTTAGTGAGACGACAAATGTAGGAGCTGCAGCTAGAGAAACGAAAGTATCAGTCAGTTTTGAGGGAAGGGAGTAATAGCAATACTATTATTGCTAAAGTATTATATGCACAGGCGTGATTGTGTCGGCAAAAGAGTGCCATGTGTGTCTGGCCTAGAATGTGGCTTCGAAACCAACGAAAAGTAGCATCTACACTAGCCAGGGCTGTGATAAAATGTGAGAATTACAACATATTACGATATTTCCCTCAAAAGCCTCATCATACTATTGAAGCAAGGAAACCGATGTGAGTGGAGACAAAAATAAGCATTGTTAGAGACTAGATTTTTGCCTTTCCTGTAAAGATGTTATTGTGTGATGTGAAGGCATTTAGCTGTTATTGCGACAGGAGGGTGCGAACATATATAAGCTTATTTGTATACTTGAAGAATAGAAATAAGCTGCAGCGTATATATCCTTTTATTTTACGTCGTCATCATCATCATCATCATCATCATCATCATCATCATCGCAATATTTGTCGTCGTAGTTGTCATCATCGTCATCATCATCACCATCATCATCATAATCACCGTCGCCGTGATCATCATCATCATCATAATCATCATGACTGTAACTATCGTCGTCGTAATCATCATTACCATCATCACCGTCATCGTCGTAATCATCATCATCATCATCATCATCATCATCATCATCATCATCATCATCATCATCACCATCATCTTCACCATCATCGTTACCATCCCTAATAGCTCCCCTTCCCTTGCATATGATGATAATCTTTCGTATTACAAGCTTCCACCTCCGCATCACAAGCATCTTCCGCCTTCACTACATTCTCATTTTCATCACCAGCATTATGCCTTCCTCCTCCTCCTCCTCCTCCTCCTCCTCATCATCATCATCATCATCAATGCTATTTCCGGCACGCCACCCCCACCACCACATCCGCCACCAACCCAACCGACGTCTTCGACATCGCTGTTTACATATTAGCATTGATGTCATTGTTATCTCACTTCTGCTGTTACCGATACGAAATTTCGGATGATCCAAATTCATGGCAACAAAGATTTGATCAAAACTGGAAAATGTAAAAAAAAACAACTAAAACAAAAAGGAAACAACATTTTTTTTTTTAAACAACATTATAAGGATTCAGAACAAGCCAATCAGTGTTAATATTTACTTAATTTTATATTTAAGT
>NC_069005.1:3462109-3466777 GCF_001194135.2 Octopus bimaculoides | reverse complement strand
TATATATATATATATATATATGTATGTATAATCATCTGTGTGTAAGTTTCTGTGGGCGTGTAGGTGGATGTATTTTTATATATTCCTACACAAATTTGCAAACAAATACACGAATATTGACACACACACACACACTCACACGATCACAAACACAAATACCCATAGAAACAGACGCATACTCGCATACATACACACATATACACACACATATATAAGTATGTATATATATGTACATAGGTATATATGTATATATATGTATACATACACACACACACACACATATATATATATATATATATATATATACGATTACATATATGCTTATATGTAATCGTATATATATATGAACTATACAAATTCCGGTTTGGGTGCTTAGATACGTACAGGTACGTGTATATGTGTGTGTGTTTGTTTGTGTGCTTGTGTGCCTGTGTATTCGTGTGCCGGTGTGCGAGTGTTCATGTACGTATGGGTGCACGAACGAACGTTCTGACTCATATCAATATTCAACATGTAATTTTTCTGCTTTTTCTTATTACATTTTATTTTCTGAAGTGTTTCATGAGAGAAACGAAGTACACCGAAAAGAAAATTAAAAGGAACGAAACTCAATTACTCAGAATTTTCTCTAGAAAAATAATTAGTGAAATAATATAACAAGAGTACAATATTTGATAAGAACCAAATGAGTTACGAACATATTTCATTTATTTCATTTCCTCGCGTTATCTTTGTTTTTAAATTCATTTTCATTCTCGTTTTGCTTTCTTATTCGATAATATAAAATTTAGATAATAGGCTATATTTCCCCTTTCATATTTAATTTTAGTGATAAACATAGTAAAAATGATATAAATGCTTAAATATGCATTCGCCTATGACTTAATTCCCATGCAGTACATATATGGTTATATGAATTGTGTAAGTATATTCTGTCAGGTTGAGTAAAAAGTAAGTAGCGTTTTGAAACATGAAAAATTTGTATCGGAATTTTGGAGAGAAGATTTTTTTTATACATTTCTTTTACATTTGTCTGACAATACAGACGTAGACTTGCCCAAATACATCAATAAATTAACATTGATATTTCTTTCACTGTTGTTACATTCATCTGGAACAACTTGCTGGCGAATGTTGTTTGTGCGTCGTTAGAGAGGTTAGTGAAAGATTGTTGAATTGGAATTATATTTGTTATTAATGGTTGTGTCTTGAGACACTTACTTTTGCTGCCCTATGGTAATTTTGTTATCGTTGTCACCATTGTATGAAATGGGAAACGCTTTACTTGTGTCTCAGTGATGCATGAAGATTTGAATTCTTCATCCGTCGTTACGTCTGAAGGAGAATTAGTGAGAAATTTATATACTGCAGACCAGAAGATGGAAAAAAAGGGAGAGGTGGTATAATAATCAATTTAACACCTGCAGCTTGTGAAATAAGAGACGAAATTTGTTTTAAGAAGGTGGAATTAAAAAAGTACAGGGAGATCCTGCGAAGGGTGGGGCACGAAGTAATAGAGAAACCTGTGTCTTAGAGACAAACGACGGCAGCATTCATCCTTTTATTCTGGAATGCAACGTTAGCTTGGCGTTAACTATTTATAAACAGTACTGCTGTCCTAATCTCCTGCAGAGAGATTTAGAAATAATAATAATAATAATAATAATAATAATAATAATAATAATAATAATAATAAGAAGAAGAAGAAGAAGAAGAAGAAGAAGAAGAAGAAGAAGAAGAAGAAGAAGAAGAAGAAGAAGAAGAAGAAGAAGAATTATATATATATATATATATATATATATATATATATATATATATGGCATGTACATATGCGTATATACATATATATAGATACGTATATATGTATGTATATATTGTCCATGTGTGTGTTTGTGAGCGTGTGCGTGCGTGGACCTTCCGGTTTTTGTTTCTATCACACAACCACTTTGAAGCGCCATGGGTTTGCTTTCTTCCCCTTAATATAGTGATTAGGTAAAAGAGAGATCGTTTGAATATGTTGCAGGCTTGAAGACGTAGCACGCCCAGTAAACATTCTGTTAAGTGAAATCATATTTGTGGCTGTGATTTACGCTACTGTTTGCGCTGCTTTAAATTTCTCTTAAAACTCAATTCGCTTTCGTCATTCGCTATAAAGTTTAAAAAGTGCTCATCATAAATGTATGGAGCCATTTAGAACAATCGCTACTCAAGGAACATAACAGACCCATTTCCCACACTTTCAGACATTTCCTTGATTCTTGAAAAGAGTAGCGTATGATAGGTTTTCATACTGCTAGGACAGAGTGTCTAAGTATCGCCTCTCTCATTTCGTGTTAAAACTACCTCCTGATTTCGTTTCATCAATCATGGTAGAATAGCCACGTCAAAAGTTGTGAAAGCACTTTCTCTAATCATTTACTCCAGCGTAAATTTTCATATCTTTTGAGCATATTTCACTGTTTCTCATATATTATTAGAACCTCGATGAAACAGGTATAGCATGACATGATGAAGACACTCTTAACTTCATTACATGAGGGGTTGTTCAAATATTAAATCAATATATTAAAATATGATTGTTTCTCTTCAGGAAGTCATTATTATTCATTCTTGAATACTAAAAACTTTTATCATTCAAAAGCTTTGTCACCATTAATAGAAACTACACATTAATCTGCCAAATAGTATTTTCTATTATTTCGTGTGTTCCATATTTTCGTAGAAGCCATACGTTTTGTCAATCTCAATAAAAGAATTGACTAATCAATAGCGCCGTATTACGTGGCTGGAGACTAAGATGTCCACAAAAAGGAAGCCTTCTAGAAAAATGGCCAATTTTCGTCAGAAACAATTTTATTGTATTTAATAGAAAGAGCTGAAAATGATTTGTTGAGATGATAAGAAAATGATAGAAATTCGACTGCAAAAGGGATTCATGTTATCACAGAAACTACAACGAATTTGGAAAATCACTTTTCATGTTTTCGAATCGTAATGTGGTTCTACAGGCACCTGCTAAAACGTTGCCCCAACCCACTATGGATGTAATTCTTCAAACGTGGATAGCATAAATCTATTCCTTTTGAGTTACATATATTCCATTGTTGAAATTTGAACTAAAATAACAATGATATTGATTCTGTAAAAAAAGTATACGAAAGTTACAATAACTACCGAGGCTATGCTGCAAAAATATTATATCGAAGAATTCGATTTTATTCCAATAACTATCATTGTTATTACTACCTTCATCATTACAGTATTGCTGACAAAAACAAAGGCAATGACTGCAAAGAGATTTGTTTCAAAATGGAGCAAAATACCAGCATATTTAATGGAAGGAATTCAACCGATAACACCGAATCCAGTACACGAAATGTCATTTATGTTCATGGATTACGACAGAATGAAGGGTAAAAATCCCGTTGTCCATTTTTCGGTTAAAACTCTTCAAGGTGATGCCCCAGAATGGCCCCAGTCAAATAAATTAACCGAAACAAGTACGATAAAAGATAATAGACACATATGTATATGAATGTGTGTGTGTGTTTGTATGTGTCTGTGAGTGTGCTTGTGTTTAAGTGCGTGTATGTGTGTTAGCATGCGTGTGGCTAGGATGTCGTATCAGAGTTTGTTGTTTCTTGGCTTCTTCCGCATCAACTGCTACCACTAACATCACCAGCAACTCTTATATCTTAATAATAATAATAATAATAATAATAATAATAATAATAATAATAATAATAATAATAATAATAAATACCCATTTAGAATAACAGGAACTGGCTTTCATGGCTTCTGATCTTAAGTGATTGAAAGTGTTATCACGTACATTTTGTCATGGTATAAAAGATGGGCTTAACCAAATATTCTGCTCAACACCACAGATTTGCTTGTCAGTTGTTTGACCGTAACTAGTTGAGCATGTATCTTAGTGGTTGACGATATGTGTATCTCTGAACACGAGCAGAAGTAGTGGGGTAGCATCATAGCCATGTGTTGAGAGGAATTTATTGGGGTTTGGATAATTCACCACTGGAAACATGAGTATTTCGTTCAACATCCTTAAACAGTCGTTATTCAAGGACCATTTTGAGTGGGTTGGGTTATTCGACCAGAAGAAAATTCTAACTGGGCTCCAAGTGCAACGTCATGTACTTTTTTTCTTGATATGAGATCACCATGTCGCGCACATATGATTGTGATGCATGTGCCTGGTGTACCCATGTCAGACAAATAGTCATGATGGGTATATTGGGCTTCGTATATTTTACCCCAGTGTCACGCAACAATGATAATAATAATAATAATAACAATGAGAAGAAGAAGAAAAAGAAGAAAAACAGAACAACAACAAATCCTGCTACTCGCCTGAAGTGTAGGGGCACGGTGTTAAGTCGATTGCATCGATCCTATTGCTCAACTGGCATTTATTTTATCGACTCTGGGAGGACGAATGGCAAAATCGACATGGGCGGAATTTGAACCTAGAACCAAACGATGGACGAAATACCGCGCCTTAAAAACATCATCAACATCATCAATATCATCATCTTCATCTTCATCTGTAGTAGTAGTAGTAGTAGTAGTAGTAGTAGTAGTAGTAGTAGCAGTAGTAGTAGTAGTAGTAGTAGTAGTAGTAGTAGTAGTAGTAGTAGTAGTCGCAGC
>NC_069005.1:3458953-3460891 GCF_001194135.2 Octopus bimaculoides | reverse complement strand
TCTCTCTCTCTCTCTCTCTCTCTCTCTCTCTATGTGTTTCTCTCTAATTCTCCTTCTCTCTATCTCTACATACACACATACATCTTTCTGAATTTCTTTGTTTCCATAAGTGCTGCCGTCTATGATTCCGTAGCGTTTTATATATGTGATTGAACGTTTCTGAGACAGAACGTAACAGAGAATATCTGTTCGTATATAATGAAAATGTCGTCCACACATTTCAATAGGTTTCGATGTTATCATCACATATTTAAACGAACTTAATATGCATGTAGTAGGTTGTAGATATGATTGTAATTGTATCTCCACGTATGAATATGCATACGCCCACGTAACACACACACACACACACACACGCACACATACACACACACACACACGCACACACACATCTCATTTATTCTCAGACTTATTGCTTATTATAAACAGTTGTGTGAAAGTACAATACCCTTATCTGGTTGGTTCCTAATGGACTGTGCTACAATATAAATGTGCATGCGCAGAGAGTGGTGGGGAGTGTCAGAGAGCTGTGTAAAGCCGAGACTTGCGTATTGTCGAGTTCAATTACAAGTATGGTGTATCTTGAGTGGAACGATTGGTGATGACATTATATTTCATTTCGCTATATCGTACGTCGAACTTGCGATACAACATAAACAAACATATAAACATAGACATACATACGCGCACACACACATACATAGAAACACAAACATACACATACGCATAAACATAGGACCAATTCTCAGACAGAAGAGAGATGATTTTGGAACGAGTAGGGAAGGCATTGGTCACTGAAATATTTGGGAAGAGCAACGAAGAAAAAAAACATTGACCAACAAATAACCAACTCATTCAGTTCTATATTTAAGAGAAGAGGAATTATGTACATTATTTACATTATTTGCATTTGACGGATATTTGTCCTCACCTGATGAAGGCTGGAGGGTATATCAGCCGAAACGTTGTGTTAACAACAAAACAAGATGAGAACAAATATCCGTCAAATGTATATAATGTGAATAATGTAAATAATGAACTAACTAATTGTTTATCAAATACGTTAAATAAATGATCAATTATTTTGTTGGTTTTGAATTTAGTTGTAATTATTACTGGCGTAATGGCTCACCCAAGACGAAACAAGATTTGCTTCAACACACGAATTTCCGTCAAGTATCTTCTAAACCAAATACGAAAACGTAAAGTATTTTGCTTATCTACCTTAAGTGTCCTCAGATCACTTGCCTCGTACTTTCTACAATTCTGTTAACACATTGAAATGCGTGTACATAGAACATGCGAGCAATTGAGGACGCTGAATTACCAGCATAGTAATCTCACTTCAAACCACTGAAAGGCATCGTCATTTCTTTTCATTTTGCCCGTGGCGGGTAAAATACTAACATCGGAAGCGAGAAGATATGCAGTCATAGTTGACATATGTGGAGAACAGAGTGATTTTGAAATTGTTGACTCTCTAAACAATGGAACATTACTAAGTTCGAATACGCCCATGTGCATCTAGAATGAATTCTTGAAGTATATAAAAGAGTAAAATCATTCTAAAATTTATTTCGAAAACGATAGGAAAACTGCAACTAAGGAAACGGTTTTGAAATGTTCCTCACGAGCTAGGAAATTCAATTTGAGACATCGCCAAAAAGTCAAATGTATTGAGGAGAGATCAATCCAAGCTGGCAAAGACACAAGCAAACACATCCACCGAAAAGACACAACAAGTCGGATCACCGATGTTCCAAAAAGCCGTCCCCTAGTGAGCCGAGTGTTTTGAACATAATGTCATCACCAAAAAGGGGAACTTATTGTCCTGTGACGTACACATGAGCAGCGAGTATATTTTGCATCCCAAAATGACCGCACGGGTAAATAATAAAAATGTAAATATTCGGTTCGCTTACATTGATATATATATAT
>NC_069005.1:3455319-3458943 GCF_001194135.2 Octopus bimaculoides | reverse complement strand
ATACACAGTGTTATTATTACTGAGTGTATTAAATTCTAATATCATACCCTTATGTTGGTGGGTGATAGCAGAATGGTTGCACGCGGAGTTTTATGCTTAGTGGCATTTGGTCCTTCTTTTTTAGTTTTAAGTAGAAAATCCACTGAATTCGAGTAGCATTTCATCATTTCGACGTTGATGAAATAAGGATTTGAGCACTAGAATAGGTGCAATTGAATTAGCTCCACATATGAAATTGGTAGCCTTGTACCAAAATTTGGAACCAATATATTCCTCCCATCTTTTGTTTATTAAATGCTTTATAAAATTTCATATTTCTCTGAAAGAAGAAGAGAACGCAGGAATCATAGAAATGGAAAGAGATTTAATAAATCTATGTGGGCGTTTGAGGCATTCAGATTAAGTGTTTTGCGCTTTCCGACAATTTCCTGTTGCTGAATTTGTGAAATTTCATTTATGAAACACATACTTGTATTTGAATGATGACATATAGCATGAGACTTCGGCATAAGAATTGTTATAAATAAATGCGTTAAAATATTGAATTATGAATTGTATTCACTACAAAGCGAAAAGGATAAGAAATGTCATTCGGTTCGCATTAAGGATTTTTTAATATTATACTAAAGTTAACCTTAGAATATCTAAATATTGGTGATGCTGAATATGAATGCTTGACGGTAATATGGTGCGAAAACTGTTGTTGTGAATGGCAGGATAAATGGATGTAATTTAGGGAAAGCGCATAAGTAATGCCTACATATTTACTGTTTTTACGACGATCACGCAAGTTTCACTGCCTAAATGCAATCCAACACTTTACTGTGATCGCATTCACATAATTATGAATAATAATAATATCCATTGTTATGAGATTACAATGATAGAAGTATACGCTGAACGTGAGCTATTAATTTTCTAGGTGTGTATATGCGAGAATTAAAGCAAATGTTTTGAACGTCATGAGATTTTCTTGTTTCTTTTGTTTGTTTGCGTTTTATTTGTGCGCATAATCTCCATTTAAGAGGGAAATATTTATGCTTCGTATATTTAGCGTGGACCAGCTGCAAACCGCTCCTCCCGTTTACTCGAGGTTTTCTGTTGCAAATAACATTTCATATGTTCCTGCAGTACATAAATGGTAAGGTATTTTTTTTTTATTGCGGGAAAGTTCAAACTATGTTTATGATCCGCTGCTGTAGATTATATAGTCTTTGTCTATTTCGAAATCCCTTATGAAGGGATAATAAAAATCATTACTTCTCTATATGTCATGAAATATGGGGGTATCTTAGTTATAGAGTGTTTAGTTTCGCCTTTGTTTGATTCGACTCCTATTCGCGCGTACATATGCGCGCACATGCACACGTTTGTTTATAAGCGTTTGTGCGTGTGCGTGTGTGAATGTGTGTGATTGTGGGTTTGCGTATGAATTTATTTGTTGTAGGCTTATATTTCGCATTGATAGTAAAATAATGTCGAAGGGAGGTCCCAACACACAATGGACCGATCGATAAGAATATATTTTATGCCATTTTCTCCCCTCAATACGGACTCAAAATTACCATTGGATATATATTCACTGTTGCAAATTCTCGCAACGGAACCTTCAATTTCAGAAGAAAAAAAATCTATTCTATTCTTCATAACCAACCACTTAAATTGATTCATGCCAAGCTACAATGATCACAACATCGTTGCTAAAATATGTCACTCAGTAATACTCCAATTTTTTGCAAACGTTGAAATATTCCATGATAATACACATTACTATAATGAAGCTTTCACAGAAAATAAATACCATTTATAAAAATTACATTTATTATAAGAATACAGCTGCCAAAATATGAAGCTAAATGTAATTTGGTACACTTTTTTCCCCCGAAACAAGAACTCCACTATTATACAAATTAATCGTTAAACCACACTGGAACATACGGCAAAATGTTCGCAAAGTATTCGTTGAATTTTCTGCATTCAATTACGGCAAACATCGCTCAAACTTTTTGCATCCTTATTATCTAAAAAGAAACAAAAAAAAAACATTTAAATCTGTGACTAAATCAAACAAAAACTTTTATTTTCGATAATCACATAAATTGGTTAGTTGTATTTAAATGTTAATAGAAAGTTTTATTAACATATAATAAGGCCTAAAAATAAACAAGCATATCTGTAGGACGCGTACCCACTTAAAACCGTATTTTCTGTGGTAAACATACATGAAAATTTGTAACTTTTGTAGATGTTACAACGTTTTATTGTTCTCAAACATATAAGCCTTGAAAAGTTGGCAGACAAAATTGTGTACCAAATAGATCAATGAAACCCAAATTATTTTGGGCAGCCGCCCTTTTGGCACTTGGGTCACATACCTAGTCCCCCACCTCAATAACCACCACAAATATTGACCCTTTCCTGCAAATTAAAAATAGCTGTATATCACAGTTGAACTAATTAACCCATTATTTTGTTGTTTTTACATCCAACGCCCATTTATTGTTATCCGCTTATCGCTTAACTTTTTTTTAACGTTCCACGTCTTTCCGAAGTCTACTTTGGAAACCACAGAAAGAGAGAGTCTTCAGCTGATCAAAATGATAATATAGTAACAGAAGACATTGCAATGTACGCACAAAAGAAACATATGCAACACAATTTAGCCAAAGCCTTCTTCTAAGAAATATATATATTTATATACACAGCACGAATGAAACGCATGAAGAAATTTATAACCGCACATAACCTGAGTACACACATATTATGAACTATATACAGCATATATTTTCACATACACGTTTCTAGAACACAAACAGAATGCATCACACATATGTTGATTCAAACTCAAAAATCATATAGTAGACATATATTTTCACTGAACAAGTCATGCATTCATATATACATTTATATGTCGCGTTCACTAAACACACCAACATCAAATTTGCCATTGCTGAAATATAATTATATTTTTAATATTATATTTAAAAGTCATATAACATGTCTTATCTTCAAGTCTCAAAGTTAATAGAATATAATTCATAACTTCAAATTCTCTTAATACCATAATGTTGCCGTTTCTTATCTTTCAGGTTTCATTTTATTAGTCACCAAAGAGATAATGCAGTGGCAATATTAATAAATACTGTATCGATCGGAAGCAATACAATAAACCAAAGTTTTGGTTTCAAGACCAGCGATTTCGTGAGTGGGATAAGTCAATTATATCGATACCGATGTTCAACTAGTATTAATTTTATCAATCCTGAAACTATGAAAGGCAAAGTTAATTTCGGCGGGATTTGTTATCAGAACGTAAATACGGACAGAATATCGCTAAGCATTTTCTCCGGCGTGCAAAACATTCTGTCAGCTCGTTGCATTATACAAACAAAATATTCACATTAAACAAAGAATATATTCTCCAGAGAACCCAGCACCAGTGATGGTAACTTGGAACCTATTTCCGTATAAGACAGTATTTTTGAAACAGAAGTTATGGAACTACTATGGTGGATTGTTTAACTTCCGATTCGAGCGAAATTAAGTAAAAGTTGGAATAAATATTTAAGTACATACACTTTTTAAATACACATGTATGTGTCTGTGCGGACGCGCGTATATATA
>NC_069005.1:3452456-3453485 GCF_001194135.2 Octopus bimaculoides | reverse complement strand
TGTGTGTGTGTGTGTGTGTGTGTGTGTGTGTGTGTGTGTGTGTGTGTGTATGCGTGTGTGTGTCTCTGTCTCTGTATCTGTGTGTGTACATACATATATACATATACATACATACATATATATAGTCAGATTATATAATCAATTATTGAATATTATATATTCAGTATGATTTAAATCTATACTGTTCATTATGTCCATACTTTAATTCTGTTTGGAAAAATAATTATATATTTCTTGTTAAACGTGCAAAGATTTTGAGCAATTAAAACGCAACAAATTACAACAGTCATTCTTTAAATTATTGCCGAATTGTACCAGTATTGTCTTCTAATTAATTAGTAGGAATTTGTAATATTAATTATATGTTTTTATTTTTGTTTTGTGTATGTCCGTACGCATTGAACTTAGTGTTATTCATCCTATTTTTTTTTTCTTTTCTTCGTTTCGTTAGTTCTGTCGTTCAGTTTGTCTCTTTTCCTGTCTGGCTGTCTCTATTTTTCTACTTGTCTTTTACTCGCGATAGCGGAATATTAGCTATTCTTTGCCATTACTCGATCTACTGTAAATTGCAGTTAAATTTCCCAACAATTCAAACTTTCGCGCCCTAGAAACGAAGGATATTACATAGAGTGCTTTACATTTCTCAATATCAAAGATAGAAAAAGAACTTGTGATAGAGGGAAGAGCATTGTAGAAAATGAAGGAGAGTATATCTTAGAATAAAAAAGATCATATATATAAATTGAGGTTATAATCATTAAAATGATTATATCAGTTGCAAGCGTATAAAAAACGACCATAAGCGTAACACTAATTTTTTAAGAATATAATAATAAAAAAATATAGTTATAAATAAGGGCGCTGGAATGGCAAATGCCTAATACCAACAATGCACTCTTAATTTCTTCTCTATTTATAAATAGACAGCAAATGTATGGTGGATTGTAGGCATTCCGGGATCTTGAATTATAATTATATACCTAAAAAAAAACACATTTACACACACACACACACACACACACACATATG
>NC_069005.1:3448608-3451108 GCF_001194135.2 Octopus bimaculoides | reverse complement strand
TTCAACAGAGAAAAACTTGAACGAAAGAAAAATAGTGTATAAAAAATGGTGAGGAAAGAAATGAAGCAACTCTATCGCTGAATCTCACGCATGAAGTCTTTCATGTAACTACTACAATTAACTTAATTTCATGCTACTTTTATTGGGTTACTTGCTTGCTAGCAGCTAGCGACAGCAAAATGCGTGGTACATATATATATATATATATATATATATATATATATATATATATATATATATATATATATATATATATACATGAATGCACGTGAGTTTGTATGCGTGCCTTTATATGTGTCTGTATGCGTATTTCTTACGAAGTTTATCGGTTTAAATTGATGCACACACACGAACACCCACACACACGCATATATAGAAACATACGCTTCCGTAAACATACGTGTGTCCGTGTGTATGCTAGGTGCATTCTGTGTATTTGTATACGTCATCATTAACCAAAAAGTTGTCTATATAATTGGCGTGCGTATATAATTAACCGGTGAATTCTTATTTGCGTTCTCCAATCTTTCGGCGAGTGTAATTTTCTTGGGCATTATTCGCTTGACTGCGTGCGTTCAAAATTCGCGGTAAGATGAGCGAGGTTATTAACGGCAAAACGATGATAATGATAAAGATGATGAGGATGATGACAACGGTGACGACCACTACAACGATGACAGCTAAAATGATAACAATGATTATGAAAGCAATGAAGGTATTGATTCTCCCAATGCAGGTGAGTGATGCCATAACAAATTAAGTAAAAACAAGAAAATGTTTTGGGTGATAACCACCACCACGACGAATGCGATGACAATCATGAAGATGATGTAGATGCGGATGGTAATGAAGACGACAACGGCCCGCGTTTATGACGAACACGATAATTGCGGAAGTAATGAAGATAGTGTGTCTCCTTGTGCAGCTGTATAATGTGGTAATAAATGAAGCCGAAAAATCTCAGGACGACGACGATGATGACGATGATGATGGTGATGGTGGTGATGATGATGATGATGATGATGATGAGAACGACATGACGACGACAACGCTAATCCTGCTGCTGCAGATGATGATGATGATGATGATGATGATGATGATGATGATGATGATGATGACGACAACTCAATGCTAATCATGCTGCTTCTGCTGCTGCTGCTGATGATGATGATGATGGTGGTGATAGTGGTGATGTTGGTGGTGGTGATTATGATGAGGAAGATGAGGATGATGACGATGATGATTATGATTAATAATGAGTGATAAAGATTAATGCTGAATGATGATGATTGACGATGATGAGTATGATGATGATGGTGATCGAGATTATGATGAATGATGATGACCTGTGATGACGATGATAAGGATTATGATAATAAGGAGGAGGGGAAGAAAATGATGATGATGGCGCTGACTGGTAAAGATTATCTCGATGGTGATAATGATGATAATGATGGTCATGACGTTGATGGTGATGATGGTGATGATGGTGATGATTTTAATGATAATGACGTTAATGTTGTCCTCTTTGACGATGATGATGATGGTGAAGTTGTTAATGTTTTTGATAAAGATGTCGACGAGGGTAATTTGTTACGATGATGATGATCATGGTAACGATTAATGATGATGGTGACGGCGTGGCTGTTGATAGCCATAGTAGTAGCGATGCACGCTATCGATGGCTGTGATGGAGTATATAATGCTATTGAGTAATAAAGGAGACTGTGACAATGATATTTAACGATGACCCGACAGCAGTGAGCCATACGAGACCAGTAATTACAATACTGTCAACAGAGACTAGGCCAGTGTCTTCGCTAATAAAAATATTGACGATTAAACAAATGACGGTGTTGGAAAGGAATAAGAGAGAGAACAGAGGAAGAGAGTCAGAGAACGTTTCGAAGAAAGATGACGAAGACGGAGAACTTGCGTAAGTAGGAGACGATCTCTATAGAAAAAAATGTAGAAAAGATAGTGTTAAAAAAAAAAGAAATATATTATGATATCATCGGAACGATAGCCATTATTTTTGCTGCTGTTGTTAATATTATCATTGATAATATTGTTCTCGTTGCTAATATTGATTTCAAATTTTTTACACAAGGCCAGGAATTACGGGAGAAGGAACGAGACCATTACGTCGACCCCAGGACTCAGCTAGGGCTAATTTTATTGACCCCAAAGGGGATGAAAGTCAGAGACAATCTCGGTGGAAGGTTGTTCATATTCTTTTCATTAACAAGAGCGGCGATCTGACAGAATATTTAGCACGCCAGGAGAAATGTTTAGCAGTATTTCATCTGCCGTTACGTTCTGAGTTCAAATTCCGTAGGGGTCGACTTTGCCTTTCATCCTTTCGGGGTCGATTAAAAAAGTACTAGTTACGCACTGGGGTCGACGTAATCGACTTAATCCCCTTGATTAACAGTATTGTTGTTTTTGTTGTTGCTACTATTATTATTATTATTATTATTATTATTATTATTATTATTAT
>NC_069005.1:3446805-3448327 GCF_001194135.2 Octopus bimaculoides | reverse complement strand
GGTAAGTCTTGACAGATACGTTTATATCAATTGGGACAGTCATATCAATGAGGAGGCATGATTTTTGTCTGAAGTCTTTCAGTATGATGTCTGGCCTATTTGCGTCTATCTTTCTGTCAGTTTGAATGGTGAAGTTCCAGAGGAGTGCAATGTGATCATTTTCAAGTACTGGGGGTGGTGTGTGTTCCCGCCAGTTTTTATCATGGGGCAAATCCAGGTGTTTGCATATTATTATTATTATTATTATTATTATTATTATTATTATTATTATTATTATTATTATCATTATTATTATTATTATTATTATTATCATTATTATTATTATTATCATTATTATTATTATTATTAAGGGAGAATTCTGTATATTATATAGTTTGTTCTTAGTTCTTGCTCTTGGGCAGCACAGATCAGAGCCTCCGTTTCCGGTTTTAAATTAATTTTAGTATTTTCTTGACATTTTCCTCATTCTTTCCACTGAGGCTACATTTCTGGGTATCATAAGTTTTATACTTGTTGTACTTCACTGACTTGGAAGCGAGAGACTGGACGTGTGCAGCAATGATCAGGCTTTCGGTGGTACGCTTCAAATCACTTCGATCAAGCCATGCCCACGTTGCTGTATTATCCTACTCGTTCTGTGTATTCCTTTCAAACTGCCACGCATTCTCATTTCAAGTACTCTGCTTAAATGCCTCAGAATATTGAAGCCTATGTATTAACGATACAACCAATTAGAAATATTTCAATCGCATAATATACTCAAGTATGTTACAAATTAATCTCGTTCTGATTTCCTACCATTTCGAGTCATACACACAAGCACATTCGGTATTGAACAAGTAAATGAAAGGTATGGGCTGCGCCTAGTGTTTCATTCAAATGTGTACGTTTCACTCTCAAGCTTTAGAAAGAATTCATTTTACAAAGAAATTCTTTTGTAAAATAAAAGAAACACCCTCTCCCTATCTTTCTCTTCCAGTGTCGGTTTGTATGTATATTACATATGTTTATCCATACGTGTTCGTGCGCGCATGAGTGTAGGTTTGGGTGGGTGTGTGCGCATGCTTGCCTGTTTGTTTGTATGTTTCTATGTGTGTGCGTGTGAGCTTGTGTGTTCGTATTTTGCATTTATTGGTAGATTTCAGTTGAAAAATGTTGTAGGATTTCAGAGCCTTGAAATAAAATAGAAACTGGTTGTTTATCATTAGTTATACGTTCACACACAAACACACACACATACATACAAAGAGGTGAGATCGAGAGAGATAAAGAGAGAAACAGTGCTACATAGAAAATCACATGAATGCATACAAAAATACATTCAGAGGCGCATACGCACAAATTCGGAAAGCGAAACAATATAAACGCATGCATTCATACAAAGACCCTCACACATGCCTACACATCAAGACACACACAGACATCCACACATACAGAAAAAATCATATATAAACATCAATATAAATTCCTACCGACTTTCGCCTTAAATGGTCTTAATTGAAAAACACAAGCGTATATATAT
>NC_069005.1:3445670-3446264 GCF_001194135.2 Octopus bimaculoides | reverse complement strand
ATATATATATATATATATATATATATATATATGCGTGGATGTGTAACTGTATGATTGTAAAGTAAAAAGAGAACTGAAAGGGAGGGTACAAGAATGATCAAAATTGAAAAAAAAGGTTATTAACAGAATCATGCGAGAATCAAGCAAGAAAATAAATGAAAAAGAGAAGAACGAGAAAGAGAATGAATAAACGCTGAATGAAGGAATTGTTAGAAAATAGCGAAGAAAACTCGAGAATGAAGGTGTAAAGCAAGCAAGACACCAATCATTCCGAATACCAAACCCTGCGAATAATGCGCTTCGCCTACACACACACAGACACTCACACAAACATACACACATTTTAATGCATCAACACATATACACGCACAAATATATGTGTGTGTATGCGTGCGCCTGCGTGTGTGTGCATATACATATCTATATCCACATGTATTGTCACACCTACATATATGTTATAATGTATAGAATATGTGTTACTGTGAGGGTGCACATGCGTGTGTAAGAAGGCGGTGACCTAACAAAGCAGTGGTTTAGAGTTAAACGCAGCATAATATATATATATGTATATATATATGTATATATATATATATA
>NC_069005.1:3442708-3443245 GCF_001194135.2 Octopus bimaculoides | reverse complement strand
ATATATATATATATATATATATATATTAGTTCCCATATGAACTGCTTGCAAGTTCTACCAACAACGAAAAATCAATTGCGTAGAATTTTAAACTTTCAATTCCAATATGATTTTATTAAAGTATTTAACTTAATATTTAATAGTATTATATTCACCGACAGCACCAGTTCCACCCATGCAATCGCCACAACTCTAACCAGCCTCAACCACCACCACCACCACCACCATCATCATCATCATCAGCATCACTGTGGAAGTCAGCAGCAGCAGCCACCACATTTCAAACTTCGCCTGGCACAACTTTTTCTTTTCTGTATTTAATCGTAGTCATTATATAGTTTGTAATGGAATTTCGCTTCCAATACTTACTTGCATTAGAAAGCAAGATAGGTTGCAACGGGAGAGTAGATGCGACATTGAATCTCTTGACAAGCAATTTACTCCAGAGAATATATCTGTAAAATGGAATCACCAGTGGCCAATTACCTATGGCGAAGTTGTAAAAAAAGGTAAAATAGCGAAGATTTCTTTTCAGTC
>NC_069005.1:3438965-3442107 GCF_001194135.2 Octopus bimaculoides | reverse complement strand
TATATATATATATATATATACGTCACTAACGTGACTGAGGCACTAGGCAGCACCAGTACTGCTAGAAATAAAAGGTAAAACAACTCATAGCCATGACAAGCACTTATCTTAATGACTGACAAGGGAATCAAGCTCCCTCAGCGCCAGGCTTAATCCAGATCATGTTGATTTCGCATCTATATTAACGCCCGTCACTGACTCTCACCTAGCGCCTTGGGTTAAACTCAACTCGCTTTTTCAGTTTATAAGATTATCATAGAAACCAGACGCCTATTTCCTATACGGTAAAATGAAAATTATAAATAATAAGAGTGGCTTGTTCGCAATTTTACAAACGAGAGTTAGAAATACATTCGACGCTAAAGTGACTCAGGGATCTATCCAGTACCAGTTTTGCTAGAAATAAAAGCTATCATAGCCCCGATAATTAGTTATCTTAATGACTGGCAACGGAAGTCAGCTGTTTTAATTTTCACGCATTACCTAGAAATGTGCAGGGTGATTCAAAAGTCGCCATACATAAGGACAATTGATTTCTTTATAAGAAACAATGTTTTTTTTTATTTAATTGTTTCTCTAACTGCATGTGGTCGCAGAAATTGTATCACAGCAATGGCTGGGTGCTCCTGCTTGTGTGGGATGGTGCAGAGACCTGTTGCCAGGGATAAGGTCTTCCAGAAGCCACCCTCTTGACCCATGGCAGCAGTACCTAGATATTTAATTTTTTATCACTCTCAGTACATGTCCTCGGATTGACGTCCAAACCCTCTGAAATGCTCGTATTGGAGCTTCCGGAGTCAATGCCAGGCAGTACAGCATGTCGTTTCCAAATATATATTATACAGATTAATTACTGCACTCTCTATACATTCATACATGCATGTATACATACATACATACATACATACAAAATACATATATATATATACAAATATATAATCTTATATATTTATACACACATATATATGATATTATGTGTATATATATAATGTTATACACACACACACACATATATATATATATATATAGTGAGAGAGAGAGAGCGTGCACGAGGTAAATATATAACAATTATTATCATCAGTATATTCTATTATTATTATCATTTTTATTTTCATTATTGTTATTATTATTATTATTATTATTATTATTATTATTATTATTATTATTATTATTATTATTATTATTATTATTATTATTATTATTATTATTACTATTATTATTATTATTATTTGGGTGTAATAATCACACAATCCAATTTTTGAACATTTATTTCTATTTCGGATCTAATATATCTCAATTTTGGATTCTAGTAATTTCTCTTGTCAAATATTTTCATTTTTTTTCACCCCAGGATGATGTAAACTATTTGTAATATCATGCATTTATTAATTTACTCATCTCCATCGTTTATTTTTTTCATTTACTTTTTTATTCTTGCGTCCTCCTTACGATTTCCATTTTTTTGAGATCGTCGTCAGCACTTTAACTTATTTCCTCTTGGATTTTTCTTCTTCATCTCGATACCTGTCTTTCGAACTTAATGAGAAAAATTGTTATAAGACATGATACTTTCCTGAAGAATTCAAGAATGAATGTATCAAAAACCAAGATCAAAAAGAAATTATGATGGTAGATGATCTTTTCTAAATTTTTTCCTTCAAATTCTACTGTGTCATCGAACAGTACCAACATATATTTCGTGCTGACAATCCGAAATCTGTAATATACATATTTCTCCATCGAATTCAATGCCCTGTCGATAGATCAATCAAATCTGAAGAAACCGTTGTATAAGAAATAGGTTTTAACGCTGTCTAATTATATTCGTATGTAAAATCTCATCAACCCGTCAATTTGATTTCTACGCCGAAGTGTTGGATGTTTAGATATGATAGTATGAAGATAATTTTTAAAAACTGCTCTTCGTAAAAGTTAAATGGATAAGTATTTTTGTACACATCCGTCTACTTTGTAATAGAACTAAAAGTCAGTAATACCGGTTAAAATATCGAGGCACTCCACCGGTTACCACTACGAGGGTTCCAATTGATCCGATCAACGGAGCAGCCTGCTCGTGAAATTAACGTGCAAGCGGCTCAGCATTCCGCAGACACATGTACCCTTAACGTAGCGCTCGGGGAGATTCCGCGTGACAGAGTGTGACAAGTCTGGTCCTTTGAAGTACAGGTACAACAGAACCAAGAAGAAAGAGTGAGAGAAAGTTGTGGTGAAAGAGTACAGCAGGTGGCAGATTTTGAATATTGGGACGATTACCTTGGTGTTAGTTCTATTCCAGAAAGCAATAGAACAATTTCAAAGAACAATCTTAAGAACAATCTTAAGAACAATCTTTAAAATACGTTGACCAACTTGCACGGAGCAAAATATGAGGTGATTCAAGTTTTATAAATATACGACAAGAATACAAGTTTACCAGAAATAATTTTACACGGGATTGTTTGTGGGAGAAAATATCGGTTTAATTTTTATTTTCATTAAGGTATAAAAATACAAGGTGTTCAAAAAGTCACTCCGCAGTTAGTATTTTATTGCAAAATAATTTATAAAGTTACAAAAGAATATATAAGACTTTACAAAACTTTAAAAAACTTTATCAGAGATGTTTTAAAGTGTCGTCCTTCATTTTCAATATATACGTTGATTCTCATGACAGCCAAGTTGCGCATGCATAAGATGAAAATAATTCACTGCGGAGAGACTTTCTGAACACCCTGCATTTACTCATTACCTTCAAACCGAAAGATGTTCTGGTCATTCTTCAAGGAATGCGTAAATATTTGCATTTTAATCACTATGCTAATGCAGTGAAACTGATAGATAAATGCAGTAATCAAAAATATGATAGACAGGTAAATAGAGAAAGGTAGAAGAATAATGAGTGTGTATTATTAGGCTTAGAATGTTAAGAAAACAACCAGACAGAACATGATTCACATATATATTCCGCGGTATCTGCCTGCTTATGAGTTTATTCACTTTGCTGGCAACTTGGAGAAATAGTTTTCGGCTGCTGACGTGGACAGATGAATGTCTTCTGAATGAATATGGTCAGCGGAAATGTTTTGGAAATCCGAACTATATGTTTGTATATATATATATATATATATATATATATATATAT
>NC_069005.1:3437268-3438843 GCF_001194135.2 Octopus bimaculoides | reverse complement strand
GAGAGAGAGAGAGAGAGAGAGAGAGAGAGAGAGAGAGAGAGTGGCCACTGTTTGAGAATTTGTGTTACGTTGATTTGTCGCTGTATGGCTGCAGAAAATTAAAGGATGAACAAGTTAGATAAATTCTTGCTCACCGTTCTCACAAGGCCTGAAAGGCACATGTTTCTCGTGCTTATCAGCATTAAATTATGAAAATATGGCGTGTTTCTGAGAAAATACAAGCAATGTAGTATGTATAGAGTTTACTATTCGTCTAAATACAGAAAATACTGGGGGTTGTGCAGTTGTTAACGTCAATGTATAAGAGAAAAATTGTATATATTATAAGGCTAGAGGAAAAGTGATCTATAGCGAGAAATCTGCGTACTCTATTCTTATCAATCTGCTGATATCGCATCCAACCATTGATTTAAAGATATACAATAGGAAGACACAGATCATTCAATCTGTAGTGAATGCTCTAAAAACACGGATAAGCGTGTGGTGGGGGAATGCTGTGATGCCTTACAACAACCCACAATAGTTAGACGACTAATAATAAAATTTAAAAAATATTTTTTAAAAACATTAAATGCAGCCATGTTGTGTTTTTATATTTTCCTCAAATCGATAATCAAAATGTGAACGGGGATTTAATTGAATTTTCAGAATTATAGGAGAAGCCTTAAATTTTCATATGATTTTTTTTTATGTCTGATAATCCTTTCGATAATTTAAATCTATTCAAACTAACGTCGCGGTTTTTTTTTTTTTTGGTTATTGTATCCTTTGTCTTTTTTTTTGTGTTGTTGTCATTTTGCAATAGAATACACCATATTAAAAATGGAATGATAAACACACTCATGATGACCATAACCACTAAAAAACGAGAAGAACATCAACCATAACAACAACAATAACAGAAACAGCGGCAACAAAGGCAACAACAACAGCAATAATGAAAATAAAAATAATAATAATAATAATAATAATAATAATAATAATGATAATAATAATAACAATAATTATTATTATTATCATGATAATAATAATAACAACACTAGTAATAAAGATAACAATAGGAGTAACAATAATGATAATAATAATAATGATATCGTTGATGATGATGATTATGATGATGATGATGATGAGGAGGAGGAGGAGGAGGAGGAGGACGACGACGATAATATCAAGAAAAACAACAACCACAATAATAATAAGACGAAGTAGAACAATCAGAATTTATATTATTATAGCTTAAATTACGCATAATATTAACATAATTTCTCTCCTACAAGTGAGAATCATGACAAGAAGGTTGAAATATCCAGATTAATTTCAATATTATCGTTATTAACATCGTTACTATTCTTCTTCTTCTTCTTCTTCTTCTTCTTCTTCTTCTTCTTCTTCTTCTTCTTCTTCTTCTTATTATTATTATTATTATTATTATTATTATTATTATTATTATTGTTATTATTATTATTATTATTATTATTTTTATTATTCTTATTTCTTCTTCTTATTATTATTATTATTATCAGTAGTAGTAGTAGTAGTAGTAGTAGTAGTAGTAGTAGTAGTAGTAGTAGTAGT
>NC_069005.1:3434226-3436515 GCF_001194135.2 Octopus bimaculoides | reverse complement strand
ATATATATATATATATATATATATATATATATATATATATACACACACGCACATGTACATATATATATATATATATGCATGCAGACATGTGCACACACATGCACATGTATATATATATCTGTGTGTATATGCGTATGTGTATTTGTGTGTGTCTGCATGTCTGCATGTGTGTACGTGGGTGTTCGTTTGTGTAGAAATGTACGCGCGTAGCTGCTTTTGTAAGTATGCGATATTTTAACCCTGAAGTGAAACAGGTGTTTGTGTTTTGGAGAGCATAAAATTATCTTAATTTTTGGAAATCACGGAACATGCTCATTCACATAAAAACATTCACACACACACATAGACGCGTGCACAATCCCACACACATGCACACACTCACGCATACACACACATGTACATCTACACACATATATATACACATATGTGCATCTATGCATATATTTCTCTATCAGTACTATCAGTACTATTTTTGTTCTCGTAGCACACTAGCTAACGTTGATATTTTGCTTGTTGTTATGACTATTGGATTTAATTACTGTTTACGTGGATGATGATGATTTTCTTTCAGCTCTTGTTTCTTCTATGCTTTTCACTATTATTATTTATCTGTGTGACTTGTTTCGATAGTTTTGTTGAGGCTGTATGCTACTATTTTGAAGTTTCGTGTATACTTAGTAGTATATATTTCTCCTGTACTTATACTTGTGGTACTAGTTCTAATTTTGTGGTGTGTTAGCTCTATGTAGGCTCCGACTATATAAAAATATGAGATAAAATTTTGCATTCTTAACCGCCAGATTTTGACTTCATCTAGTTGAATACCGAGAAATTCTTCTTCTTGTCTTTAACCCTCCAACACGGAGTATAGGCCACTTATAATTGAATTCCATGTCGCATAATTTCTCGCTTCTGTACTTATACTCTGCCATGAATGTCCCCCTTACTCTAGTTCCTTCTGTGTTGATCTACGCCACGTGTTCTTAGGCCTACCCCTCTTTCTAAATCCTTCCGGATTCCACTGTAAAGCGCTTTTCGCTACATTTGGTGTGTCCTTTCTAATTGTGCTACCAATCCACTTCCACTTTTTCTTAAATATTTGCTCTCTAATCGGAACTTGATTCGTTCTTTGCCATAGCTCCATATTGCTTATGTGTTCGGGCCATCTGATTTTAAGTATACTACGCAAGCACTTGTTCATGAATGATTGTATTTGCTTATTTGACTTAACTGTTGTTCTCTATGTCTCAGCCCCATACAATAACACCGCTTTTACGTTAGTGTTAGTTTTACGTTAGGTGAATACCGAGAAATTACTTATATTTATATATCGACAACCACACAGTACCATGTGTCAGCTCATCTTCCATTTTCAACGCCATATATTGTAGCTTGAAAGACAGTTGGCTTCTGTTCTTAACAATTCCGGTGAGCATGTAGAAGCAGCTTTGTTATTTTCACATAAAATTACGGTTTACTTTTCAACTTTATGGATCGAATTCTGATCGCAGTCAATTTTCTGTTTCAGCATACGGCAGATGATCAAATATGTACAAAACGTGTAAATCTATTGGTTTCTTCGGATTATAAGTGATTCCTTAGAATATCTTGATGTGTGTTTATGGGGAAAAACCAATAAGGGATTTGTAAATGTGTAGGGATTATATTTGAGACGTGTAATGCTATGAAAGTGATTAGGCACTGGTCAACCGTGACAGAAGAGTATTATACTAAAACGCATTCCAAACTCTTCTTTATCTCAGGTATTGCCTAACTAGGGCTACAGTATTATTCTGAGTTCCCAGTTGTTTCAAGCCGCTACAGTATAATTCGGGGAAGATATGGCCGCTTCCTCTATCGACGTCTTAAGAAGATAACTAAATAGCTGAATATGCTAAAATTTGCCGTTAGCTGCAATAAGCTGATTCAAAATAAACGTTCTATATATTATGTTTTTTCTTTCTTTTCCTATTTTTATATCTGATACAAAATGGCTAGATGCAAATGTGTTGATTCGGAGAAAATATCAAGAACGGTATTTATATTCAGCTTTGGATCAGGAGACAAGGGACAAAACATTTTCTCCATATTTTTTTTCTCTCGCTGGTTGTAAAGACCGCGTTATTACTTCCTGTTACTATGGTCATTACATTAATTTTCAGGTGCAGTCGCTGGTTTGACGAGTGCTGGTTTGACAGGTGCTGGGTTTGACGAGTGCTGGGTTTGACAGGTGCTGGGTTTGACAGGTGCTGGGTTTGACAGGTGCTGGGTTTGACAGGTGCTGGGTTT
>NC_069005.1:3429992-3432348 GCF_001194135.2 Octopus bimaculoides | reverse complement strand
ATATATATATATATGAATTTGTGTTGTGCGTGTGAGTGTGCACATGTAGCTGTTTGCACAATGGCTTCCATTTCTTTCGAAATTACATCGAACCGATATCCTGTTATGGGAATTAAACCATCTCCTCCTTATATACTATTTTAGCAGTTCAAAATATCTGAATCGTAGATTTTCATTGAAATTTAATGGCTGATATTTGCATAAAAATTATGTCTCCTAAACACTCGGTCACAAATTTGTTTGCAATGATTATTCGATTCAATCCAATGCAACACTGTCCGTTTTATCTTTCATCCTTTCGGGGTCGATAAAGTAAGTACCAGATGAGCACTGAGATCGATGGAATCGACTCAACCCCTCCCTCGAAATTGCTGTCGTTCTGCCAAAAGTCAATATCATTCCTGTTGTTATTATTGTTGTTTTAGTAGTACTATCAGTAGTATTAGTAGGTGTAGAGTAAGCAGTACAAGAACAATCGTAATCGTACAGCGGCAGCGGCAGCACCAGTAGTAGTAGTAGTAGTAGTAGTAGTAGTACCAGCAGCAGCAGCAGCAGTAGTAGTAGTTGTAGTAGTATGAGGAGGAGGAGGAGGGGACAGGAACAAGGGAAGGATGGTGTAATTACAGGGGAATGACGATTATGTGATGGTAGAGGTGGTGAGCAACAGAAGGGAGGTGCCATTTGGCAGACAAATATAGTCCATCAACTAATTTCCGCTAAATTATATACACACACATAACAACACAAGGAATAGATCTCTCTATTTCTCTATCTTATCTACATGCCTATATATATTTATATATATATATATATAAGCATGTAGATAAGATAGATAGATAGATAGATAGATAGATAGAGAGAGAGAGAGAGAGAGAGAGAGATAACTGCAAAAACGCCTATCAAATTGAGTATATAAATGTAACTCGCAGCCACTAATGCGGATGCGTATTCGTGTGTGTGCCCATATGTGTGGATGTGTAGGTAGCCATATAGAGACTCATTTATATTAGCATACTTTTGCCGGCTTCAATCATTGGATTACAGCCATACTGGTGCAGTGCTTTCATTTGATTTCATCACCTAACTCTCTCTCCCACGCTTACACTGTATATTTATCGAACTCTTGATCTATCTATCTATATATCTATCTATCTATCCGTCCACCCATCCATCTCTCTCTCTCTCTCTCTCTCTCTCGCTCTATCTATCTATCTATCTATCCATCTTTCTATCTATCTATCTATCTATCCATCTTTCTATCTATCTATCTATCTATCTATCTATCCATCTATCTATCTATCCATCTTTCTATCTATCTATCTATCTATCAATATATCTATCTATCTATCTATCTATCTATCTATCTATCTATCTATCTATCTGTCTATTTTTCTCTCAGAAACACACACTCGTTGCGAATATATTTATATGTATATGTACATGTGCGCGTTCGTTAGGTAGACGTTCGCTGGTATATATGTGTACATTTATCATCACGGATAGAGAGAGAGCCAAAGAGAGAGAGAGAGAGACAGAGACAGAGAGATAGAGAGAGAGAGACAGAGCCAAAGGGAGAGTGAGAGAGAGAGAGAGTCAAAGGGAAAGAGAGCTAAAGAGAGAGAGAGAGAGCCGAGAGCCAAAGGGAGAGAGAGCCGAAAAGAGAGAGAGAGAGAGAGAGAAAGAGGGAGAGAGAGAGAGAGAGAGAGAGAAAGAGGGAGAGAGAGAGCGAGAGAGAGAGAGAGAGAGACAAATAAACAGACAGACAGACTGACTGACATACAAACAGAATGAGAAAATGATAAACAAGGATACAAACGCCAAGACAGAGAGTCAATGAGAGAAGCAAATCGATATCTCGATAGATATCTGAGTTGTTGGCATTGTTTATTCCGATTATCAATCATAAGTCAAAATCCGAAGATAAATACGTCAACCACCCAACACCGCACTATACCATTCAGTTCCCAATTAAAATAACATATCAGCGATTCTTTAAGCGTCGATGAATCGCAACGTAATCAATCATAACTGAAACACACATTGGCATAAAATGATATTCGCACGCGCATGAAGAAATTTACGTATATAAAGCTTAACAATGTGTATATATATATTATATTATTTTTTTTCAGTCATGTGACTGCGGCCATGCTGGAGCACTGCCTTTAGTCGAAAAAATCGACCCCAGGATTTATTCTTTGTAAGCCTAGTACTTATTCTATCTGTCGCTTATGCCGGACCACTAGGTTATGGGGAAGTAAGCACACCAACATCGGCTGTCAGTTGATGGTGGGGGGACAAACAGGCACACACTCACAAACACACACACACACACACACACACACACACACACACA
>NC_069005.1:3417080-3429659 GCF_001194135.2 Octopus bimaculoides | reverse complement strand
CATACATAGAGGTGTTTGTGCCCGCGTGCACGTATATTTCCGTAAGTTAATTTTAGTTATAATTAAGTCTTTGTACGTGTATTGCGGCAAAGAGTATTAACTGAATAAGATGTTTAATTCAATTTTTGTTGTTTTTTTTTGTAAACGTTTCTCCACATTGAATTCAAAACATTGCTCTATACGTATCTGATTCGAGTAATGAGGTTCGTTGACTTGCAAGATTTCAACTTTTTCAGCATCACAGTCAAAGCCGGAGGGTATACTTCAAATGAGAGTTGCCATATTAATAAAATACATAAACAAAATTAACAATTTGTCCAGCGTTAATTTCCCCACCTCACAGAGACACCTTGGAACTGTGATCAATGCCCAACAAAACTACTATGATCTTACCAAATCCTTGCTGTCTCTGGTCGGGCCTCTTCATGTTCCTTCCCTCACATTAAAGAATAGAATCCTACAAAGAATTGTTGAGTAGTTCGTCAATACGTACACACAGCTAACAGCCGGAATATTCCAATATATGCATGCCCTTCTTAGCGGCTCTAAGAGATTTTTAACTCTTATTTCTAGCGATGTAGTAGTTTAGTATTAGCAACAATTTAGTCCTATATTTAACAGATAAGGAATTATGTAAGCAGAGCAAGAGCACACATTACGACGGAAGGTGTCTCTGAAGAGGTCGCAGATGTGTAACGAAAGATTTCTGGACATGCGATAGAATAAGTTCAGTAAAAAACGAATGAAAAACGAGTATATAGTGCGTGTGTTTATTTCGCAAAAAAAAAAGTAATAAGTAACCGTCACGAAATACAACAATACCTGTTTCAATATACGGCTTCACATCAAGAATCTTGCAACAAATTTTTGAACCTGAATTTCATAATAAAGTTAGAGTTATAGGAATAACAAGCATGGAAGATAGGAAGAGCAATGTCTCCCTCCGGACCAACGCCGATTTGCTTCTAAATAGGACAGTAAAACAGGAAAATCAGGTTTAACAGTTATTGTTGTTAATGCGGTTTAGAGTATAAACGCGCCTGATGATAAATAGAGAACGAGACGACAGGAAGCTCCTACCAGATTGTTTGATACGTCAATCATCAATCACACATTATAGTATTAGAAAGGAAATGAGACTTCAATCTTGGTAATGCAGTCTAGTTACTACAGGGGGTCAGAATACGTAGTTTAACAAGGGCTGAAGGCATTTTATCATGACGGCACTCAGCCAGGGCCTCTTGCAACAGCAACAAAGCAGCAATAGTAGTAAAAACATTACTACTAAATGTAAGAAAGCAATAAAGCGTATTATTTAACGTCGTAACCACCGCATTGCTATTCAAATATGATGAAACACAGCCACGCTATTAACATTCACGTTCGGTTTCCATATTGTGAAGTACCAACGTAAAGCGAAACTTTTTCGTCATGATCTTCGTACATTCTTCACATGTGATATAAGGACTTCCTTGCTGACCAACCACATAGTTCCGGGTTCAGTCCCACTGAGTGGCACCTTGGGCAAGTGCCTTCTACTGTAGCCTCGAGCCGACCAAATCCTTGTGAGTGGATTAGGTAGATGGAAACTGAAAGAAGGCCGTTGTAAATATACATATATATATATATATGTGTGTGTATATGTGTGTGTGTGTGTGTGTCTGTGTTTGTACCCCCGCTATCACTTGACAACCGATGTTGGTGTGTTCACGTTACCTGTAACTTATCGGTTCGGCAAAATAGACCGGTAGAATAAGTACTAGGCTTACAAAGAATAAGTCTGCGGGTTGATTTATTCGACTAAAGGCGGTGCTCCAGCATGGCCGCAGTCCAATGACTGACACAAATAAAAGAATAAACTCATTTCTTTTATTCTTAGTCGTAATCCTGATTGCATTCCAGCCAAGAGGTTGGTTTTCTTTGAATTACTGAAGCAAACCGAAATAAGTAGTTGTTTTCTAAATCTGATATTTGTGTTATCAGCATATTTCTTTTTCATTTCAATATTAACTTATACAAGTTAAGCATACTTACACAAAATGTCAAGCGCCGAGCGATACGAAACGAACGCACAGCGAAAGGTATGTGTGTGTGTAAACTTATAATGTAGGCTTCCGCTCAATTTCTAAGTGAAGTTACTGCTTACGTTTCAGAGACAATAAAAAAGACGAAACGCGTTTGCCTTGGGACTGAACCTTAGTGTTCAGCCAAATGGGTCCATAGTAGTCGGGTTAGTCTATTTTCGATTGAGCAGAAGAATCACGTTGTTCACCGTAGTGAATACACGTCAAAGATATGGTAAATTGTGTATTTAATGAAACAATTCACTTAACTTAAATGTATATCAACACTAACGTTGAACGATGCTTAAATTAATTAACACTTGTTGCAACGCATGCAGTTTAATGCAAATCTGTAATTACCAAGGTGGTTCGTACTGAATTCTTATACCCTGTAAATATCTATAACCTATTGTTCTACTGCTAGGAACGTGTATCGAATTATCTCTCAGATTTAATTTTCCGATATACGAGTATTGTTTGCAATGCGCTAAAGGTGTGTGGTTTTAAATAACACATGCAAGTTCACCTCACAACACACACACTCTCTACCGCTTTCTTTCTTCTGTATGTCTACATATACATTTATACATATTCAGATATATAAGCAAAAGTACGCACGCGCAATCTGTATATGTGACTACATACAGACACACACACACACACACATATATATATATATATATATACATGCGTATACAGTGAGAGAGAGAGAGAGAGAGAGAGAGAGAAAGATAGACAGATAGATAGATATATTGATAGAGAGATAGATAGGTAAGTAGGCAGGTAGGTAAGTAGGTAGACAGATAGATAGATAGAGAGAGAGAGAGAGAGAGAGAGAGAAAGAGAGTCAGACAGACAGATATATAGATAGATAGATAGATAGATAGATAGATAGATAGAGAGAGAGGGGGGATAGAGAGAGAGAGAGAGAAAGAGAGTCAGACAGACAGATAGATAGATAGATAGAGAGAGAGAGAGGGGGGAGAGACAGACAGAGAGAAAGAGAGTCAGATAGATAGATAGATAGATAGATAATGAAAATAAGATACAGTGGAAGATTGGAAAGAGTGAGAGTAACGAATGCTAAAGCAGGTAAGAAAAAAGGCTAAGAGGACTCTTTAAGACAGCTTGGAATAGTTTTTATAATCTGCCTGTGGAATAACTTCCTTAGCAAAACATATTCTGCATCTCTGCGAGAATATCAAAATATTTGGAAGACAAAATTCTACGAGAATACGTATGTTGTTGCAGATTTCAATGTTGGATGAATTCTCAGAGTCTATCCTCATAATAGTTTCCATTTCAACGGTTTTTCACCATACTGCTAAGATATCCAAAGGCATAAGTTTTCTTATTACTAATTCGATAATCCATTCAACTGTGTGAAATATTTGATTTTTACGATTCATTTTGGTGTTATTTTTTTTTCTCTTCTTTCATTTTCCTTATTCCCCTTTCAGGTGTGTTATCGTAGAACAGTTCCCATAAAGCATAGGAGGTATGGGTATGTGCGTGCTTGCCCGCGTGTGCTGCCGCATGCCTATATATATATATACACACACACATGTATATATATTTATATATATATATATATATATATATATATATATATATATATATATATATATATATATATATATATATATATACACACAAATATATAGATATATACATATATACATATATACAAATATTTGTGTGTGTGTGTGTGTGTATCTGTTTGTGTGTGGGTTCAGCAGTATCAATGCCAAGCAGTGATTGGGCCTAAGGGAACTTATTTTAGTTAATACCCGTTTGTGACATATTTCAAATCCTAAAGGCACCTACCGTGGAGAAAAATCTTCTTTTATGGTAAAAGATGTAAAAGCATCATGTCTCCCCAGTGTTGCATTCTGTCGCCTTCCCGGCTGCTGTGTTTCTTCATCTTTAACTTTACCGAAGATAAGGGTATCCGGGGTAGATATAACGCCGTAGCTTTAACTAATGTCAGTCAACATACTGACCGAGCTGCGCTTTTGGATCACCCATCCTAACCTAAACTAATCTAATGCTCGCGTAAGCCTAATGAGAGCTTTGCAAGCATAGGGAAGAATTTACCCCGACGGGACGGCTCCAATGTCGCAAATCATTTTTTTGTCGAGAGTTGCCTAGCTTCAGTATCACCCTTTGAAGGAAGGTAAAGAGCCAGAAACACTGCGCCTGCGAATCCAATAAAGTGTAATTTTGAGTAAATATAGAGTGTGTTATATTTTTATCTTTTACCAAAAGAGAGAATTTTTTTTCTTCTCGGTAACTGTACAAAATTTGCCTTTGGAAGTTAGAATGGGTCACAGACATATTTTAACTAACCTAAATTTCAATCATATACATGCACACACATAAATATATACATACATATATACATACATATGTATATATATATATATACATATATATGTATATATATATATATATATATATATATATACGACTGAACCCGGAACCATGTGGTTGCGATGCAAGCTGCTTACCTCACAGCCACACCTACAACTATTATATAACGGCCATTTTCATAGCATTTTTTGATTGTCATCCACCAATAGGCATTGATGATTCGTTATCTAAGAGTAAGTCTCTGAAAACCTATCAATTTTAATTATTGATCTAATTACCTCAAAATCAGCCATAGGCGGACTTTATTAGCAATTAGCATACGCATTCTAATTACGAATGGGGCAACATTTGGTGACAAGAGATTATTTTATGCCCTTTGCTTCGAAACGTATTATAAAGAGTATGACTATTTCAATCACGCAGCAGTTTACACTTGCGTGGAGTCAAACATCCTTTAACTCGATTCGCCGAATACCAAGTAGGTAATAATATATTAGCAGGTTTTGTGGTCACGTCCATTTTAAATAGTGATAAAAACCAATTACTTCTTCAATTTCAGTTCATTGATTAATTAAATATTAAGACGGCTTACACTTTTCCTATTTTACCCTTTTATATGTTTCAGTAATTTTACTGCCGCCATGCTGGAGCACCACCAATAGTCGAAGAAATCGACCCAGGACATATTCTCTGTAAAGCTAGTAGTTATTCTGTCTACTTATTCAGGGACATAAATACACCAGCATCGGTTGTCAAACCATGGTGGGGGAACAAACACAGGGACAAAGACACACAGATATATATATATATATATATATATATATTTATATGTATACGCGAGGGGCTTCTTTCAGTTTCCGTCTACCAAATTCAGCAACAAAGTTTGGTTGGCCCGATGCTATCGTAGAATCCACTTGCCCAAGTTCTCACGAAGTGGGACTGATTCTGGAACCATGTAGTTGGTAACCAAGCTACTTACCCCAGGCGGGTGCATGCACCTGACTTGACATAAACATGCATTTAAAAAAACACTAAAACGAGAAAGACTGTAATTGCGGCTGTGATACGATTCAATCCAAATGAGTAATAACGTAATCTTTTATGTAAAGAAACTTGATTATACTAATGGTTCCGGGTTCGGTCCCTCTCCGCGGCACTTTGGTTTATTTCCTTCTACAATACTCTCAGGAGGACCAAGGCCTTCTGAGTGAGTTTGGTAGACGGTAACTGAAAAAAGCCCGTCGTATATATTTATATGTCTTTATCTGTGTTTGTCCCCCAACCACCACCATCGCTTGACAACCGACGTTACTGTGTTTACGTCCACGTAGCTTAGCGGTTCGGAAATAAGTACTAGGCTTACAAACAATAAGTCCTGCCGGTGGTCTAGCACAGCAACAGTCAAATACCTGAACAAATAACAAACTAAAAGAATAAAATTGTATACCTCTTGTTATATTGACGTTAGTGATATGTGTCTTATTAAGTATTTTTCTTCACAGTTGCTGCAATTCAATGGGGAAATAAACTCTGATATGCAGTATTCGGTACCTGGTTCATACACTATGTGTTGCAGCAAGTTATCGATCAAGAGTTTGAATATTGATCAATTCATGTGCCAAGTAGTCAAAAAAAAAAAGAGAAAGAACACAAAAGAACTCGGGACTATTCCATCGTTCTTTTCAATTTCTTTTCCTTATGTCTTTCTTCGAAGAAATATCTTATAAACATTACTTTTCTTTCAATGGGGTGACCCCTAAATGAAACTTTGGAAATTTACTGTGCAATCTTTGTGGGGAAATCCTTCTTCATCAGCCTGAGGATTTTCTATTGCGTATACAAAAATCGATGTCCAATTTAGCCAGATTTAGCAGGCACTGAGCGAAATGCCAAACATATCTGAATCAATGCCGCTGTGTAGGTGCCAAAACTTATAACGGATAATAGAGCGTTCGGTAAATTACGATAATGCAGAAGCTACAAAGTATATTGCTCCGAATATAGAAAGAATTGTTTATCGTGATTAAGCTCGAAGTATAGAAGCTGCTGTAGAATCTTGTGGTAAAAATATCGTTTATATATTTTCACGCAAAACTGAACATATATAGGTGTTATATAGGTCACACAAGTACATTTGTACTATTATAATAAGCCTACGCTTACATAAAAGTGCCGTTAGAAAACAAAACTATATTGAAAAGAAAACATTTGTTGATAATACATCTATCGTAAAGGGAAATTTAAAAAAAAGAAAAACTCGATAGAAACATTAATCTTGAAAGTTATATTAAAAACGAACTACAATGAAAACCAGCGGTTGCATATATCCCAACCTATTAAGAAAGTAATAGCACTTGATTGCTGAAATAAACGTAACGTTAATAGGCCTATTAAGGTCCACATATACAACAAAGCAATGAAGCATTTGCATTGTTAAGCAGCATGCTTAAAATAGCATCTAAATATCCAATATATCTCCTCATGGTCTTAAAGAAAAACAAACGGACACGTTAGATAATATGGTTATCGATACAGTACGTGTGAGAAGAGCAAAAGATTGGGTGGTAAAAGCTGGAATAGAACAGGGTTGGTCAATCATGCTACAGCCGGGTAATAACATTTGATCTAAGAGCAGCGCAATCTCCCACACCCAATATATACTATGTGGTATACTCATTGAAATATCTGAGGTAGCCCCGTTGTTCTAAATACTATGCAGGAAAGCACACCACAAACAGCGCTATAGAAAAGCAGCTAGCGTGGTCTGATCAAGTCAAACATAACACATATCTAACGTTGTTCTACTAGTGTTTGTGATGAGCATCGACTGTGGAGAAAATGCATTACCTCCAGATTTCTCATAGGGTCCTATAAGATATGTCAGTGTATGGTGGGATATATGCAGCTTGGTGTATAAGTTGTATGTGTTGAATATGTGCTTGTGAGTAAGCATTGTCGTTCAACCTACAACCTGCATGTTTAGGAGGCAACAAAAGCGACGATATACATACAATCATACATACATACATGCATACATACATACATACATACATACATACATACATACATACACACATTACAGGTATTCACACTCTAGAGAGATGCACGCTTTATCAGACAGATAGTTAAACATATATGACCTTGGGTAATTCGTAATATTTCAAGAACATGCTTTAAGTGAAATGAATCTTAGGCGCAACGATCTAAAGCGGGGGCGAAAAAAAAAATAATCATTACAAATCATAAATCCTTTTTGTATTGAGATTAAATGGCAATTGATGCAAACTAAACGATAAAATTACATATATATGTGTGCGTGCATGCGTCCGTGCACCTGTGTGTGTATGAGTATATATAAAGTGTGTGTACCATTGTGTGCACTCTTGTACCCTGGATCGGATATTATTTGCACTAAAATTTGTGTTGTTTTGTCACAGAAATCATGAAGAAAGCTGAAAAGTCGTTACCTCATGCATCTTTCCAAGTTTAGTTGAATTCTGCTGGGCTGAATTTGATGCGTGTGAGCGTGATAATAATGATATCCTAAAACCGCTTACTAAACTTGAGTAGACATTTCCCTTCACTGGAGCAGATGAAGCTAGCAACATACCACAATATACATCCTTGTTCGCAAAATTTAAAAAAAAAAAACATATGTTCTACAGGGCTGGACTTGTTTTGTGAGTGGTGAGAGTAAGAAGTTATTCCTCACAAAACATCTTTGAAACTTAACGGTGTACCGATCATGATCATTCGGAGTCACACTTCCAGATTTAGTACTATGCTATCGATCTGTGTAGAGAAAATCACATCGAAATATTTTGTTAATCTTACACACGTCCTCCACGGTCCTAATGTTATTTTTAATATTTATTTATGTTGTTCAAATGCTCCATAACAATACTTTCATATCTGTGATACAGAGATTTGACTGCTATTTCATTTATCAATATTGTTGATGAAGCTGTGGACAAGGATTGCGCTCCAGAAGCAACTGCAAAATTCATTAGTACTACAGTGTTCGTGGCATTTAACGAAGGTGAAAATGATATGTCACATTTTCTGTCTAGATCCGCCTATGATGTGGTGAAACTTTTGCCAGTGAAAGCAATTTGCTGGAAATAATGAGGTACATCTATTGGTAAGGCAAAAGGATTATCTGGAAAAGATGACAGCCAGGGGATTTGTTTACACTCTTCCACCTCATAAAACAAAATCCAAGCCTAAGATGTTTACGAGTGCCAGAATCGTTATGCCCGAAGTGGTACGAGCTGATATAATAGATGAATCATAGCGCAAAAAAGCCGAAACATGTAAAAGAGAAACGAAGTTGTCTCGTTTAAATGAAGGCACAGTTGATAACGATATTGGACAATGACATCCTACATTCATAACGTGGTATTGATTCCCGCTTGGTCATATGATGAACGCATTTTGATTGTGCAATCATGTGGAAGACTGACTTTGTAAATATGTGTCCAATAGATGGCCAACAAAGCTCATTGTGTGGTAATGACATAAATGAGTGCATACAGAAGTGAAAATTCACGTTGGAGAAAACGGAAGTATGAAAGGAGTGAAAATAGGAAAATGCATAAATATCCAAATGCTAAGGGAAGGTAATTATTAAGCGTTACTAACGGAAATATATGTTGAAACTAATTTTGATGGTGCATGGGACAATTTCAAAGAAACATTATATACCATTCGTGCTGAGAATTATGGTTTTATCAATCGTATGCATAGCAACTAGTTTGATGACAACGATCAGAGCATAAAAGTCCAAAAGCAAAGCATTCTTTTCACTTACAAGCTATAAACACTAGTGGAATTGAACATAATTCAGACGTAATCTCTCTTAAAAGCAACAGATTGTATCTTCAACTGGCTCTTCGACAAATGAAAAGCTGTTGGTGGTCAGATATCTCAAAAGAAACGGAAAACGTAAATGATAGATAGAATTCAATGCGATTGTATAGCTAAATGAAGCAAGCTTTCCGTCCTCAAACCTCAAAAGTTGCGTTTGTAAATCTAGGAATAGAAACGAATTCTGTAAAGATCCTGGTTCAACAAAAACAAGATGATTTGAACACTTCACTGAACATTTTCAAAATGAATCGACTGTGAAAAATGTAATCATAAATGTTCTCCCATAGGCAGACCCTGTAAATGAAATGATTGTGACGCCGAACTGAAGGGAAATAAAATATGCCATTAATAGTGTAAACACAGGTAAAGTTCCGGGCCTTGATGTTATCCTTGTAGAACTCGTTAGACATGAGAGTAATGTCATCTCAGCTGAAATTTCTATTCATACAATGCATCTATAGCAAGCCAGTGATAAGCTGAGGGACTGGGTTGATACAGTTTAACTTCCCTTTGTACAAAGACAGAGGTAGTATATCCGTTTGTGGCGATTACCATCGAATGAATTGGAAATTGTTTCTTAGATTTTTTGTTATCGCACTTTAAACTAGATAACAAAAGATATCATACCCGAGAGGCAATCTAGCTTTAGAATAGGTGACTCCTATATATCGAAGAAACGGGGACCATATGTTGCCATCACACAATCTCACTCCAAAGACTCGACCAAATTGTTTAAAGGATAAAATGCTAGGCAAAATCGACTGACATAATACTTCTTGCAAACGTAAATATGGCCAGCATTGAAAATCATCATTACTTTTAATCAAATGCGTTAAATGATTCATTTAATTTGAATGGATGACACAAATATCTCTAAGCAATTGCTTTATGAAAAATTAACGTTAAGATCCCACAGCATAAAATCGGAAAAGCAATAAAGCAACTTTTGAGTAGGGGTTATTTAATTCGGGAAATGTTTACCTTGAATCGAGTAGATAAGCGTGGTAGAATCATGAATGAATTTGAAGCATTTGAACAGAACAGATTACAATATTCAAAAGGAAAGTTAGCTACTCGAAAGCAAGAAAAGCTGCATTGATTTCGATGGAAGATTCATGTGAGTTTCCCGTAACTACTAACTCTTATCAAAACTGGATTAATCCGTAATTAAGCGTCACGTGATAAGGGACAGAATCAAAATGTATATAGAGGCATAATTTCTCTAAGTCCTCAACAAAAAGAAATGTCCAACTTGTAATAAAGTCTGCAAACCTACTAGGTGTCTGAGGCGGCACATAATTGTGTACGAAATTCTCCTGCAGACCTAGGGGAAAATTCAGCACAAAGTTGCCATATTTGTACGAAATTATGCACCTGAGAAGCTGAACTCGTGAGACATTTGTACAAGATTACTCGTGCAACGTCTCTGAATGTAAATATTTAAAAGGGGATGACCTTCGTTTTTCAAGAGGTGGTAACCACTAAATAATATGTAGTTGATTTTGAAACCGCTAAGCATTATTCGAATTAATATTTAAGCAAAATCTGAAAATGACTATGCATGACACAACTACTTCTTCAGACGGTTCTACCGTATACGCAAACCATGACATTCCTCAGAAATTCATTGCATTAACATACGGTTTCTGCAACCAAGGCACGAGATTTATGCATAAATATATGGTGTATACAAACCAGACGCGTAATTTAAATGTAAAATAGCATTTGCGTAAATATTTCTTGCCACAGCCTAAAACAAACAAATACACGAATCAAACAAAATCGAGGAAAACATCGTTGTGGACTTACAATCTCATTTTAAATCTAAACCTATCCCATGGTGAACACAACATACGAAAACAAAATTTAGACAAGACACTTGGTAATTCAATAACAGATTTAAATTACCATAGCTGCGCTTTCCGCATATCAATATAAGATTGAGCATATTACAACCAACAGTTAGTGAATAAAAATATAATATGTTGGGATATTCAAACATGCAGTAATAGCCTGCATGTTAAATAGGGAAAGTAGTTAAAAATGTGAACAAATAACATCAAGAAAACAATATAAATATATATATATATATTTATATATGTATATATGTGAGTATGGATGTGTATATAAGTGTGTGTGCACACATGCGTACCATATATAATATATACATATATGTGCATGTGTGTAATATATATACATCTATAGATATAGATATATATGTATATAATATTGATAGATAAATTGATAAATAGAAAAATATTATATATATAATGTATATATATATATATATATATATATATATATATATATATATATATATATATATATATATATTATATATATATGATATATCATATATTCATATATGCATGTATATATATATACGTATAAACACACACACATACACACACATATATATATTTGTGCATATACTTATTTACATATCTATTCATTTATATAGAACATGCATAAAAATAAATATACGTATATACATGCTTATACGTTAGCGTTTATATACACAAACACACACGGGTACAGCTCCACTCCCACGCGGTACACTGTGGCCTATCTTGACGAATTTTTACTTCTGATCTTTGGTTTCTACGTAAACTAAAGATGTAGATACCGAAAAGTTATAAATATAAATGATATACGGATAACGGTCATTCGAATTATCGGTAGTGAATTTATCGTGTGGAATTAATAACCATTTAAGCAACGCTATAAGCGTATGGTCTCCACGATATCACATCTAAGGCAGATCTTAAGCATTGTGCAAGGGTGTATGTAGGGAAACCCTCGTATATTTATGTGTACAGTCACACGAATATTCTCCAAAAAATATTTAGTCATTATTCGTATATCAAGGAAAATGGATTAACATGGATTCATATTATATCATATCATATATAGATATGTGGATATGTGTATGTGTGTAGGTATATGTATGTATACATATATATGCACACACACACACACGCGCGCGCGCACGCACGCACATATAGATAGATGTCTGTGATTGCGTTTATGGTCTGCATTTGTGTGCGCGCGTGTGTGTGGTGTGTGCGTGACTGTGTGTACATGCGTTGGGTGTGGGAGCAAAGAAATCGGGAGTGAACGATAAAGGAAAAAAAGATTAATACCTGCACGGAAAGTATACAATCACTCTTTATAGCTATATACATATTTGTATGCATATGTGTAGATATACGTGTAGATGCGTATACATATATATATATATATATATATATATATATATATATATATATATATA
>NC_069005.1:3415359-3416177 GCF_001194135.2 Octopus bimaculoides | reverse complement strand
TATATATATATATATATATATATATATGAAAGCGTGTGATAAACACCGCACGTATCTGAAATATCTGTTGACTTTTATGGTTTCCTCGAAACTAGTCACGTTGTTTAAACAGGTTAAAGATCACTCATATCCTTGCATGGTAATCTTTGTTATCTCCTATAATTCTTCGTGTTGATTTATCTAGTTTTGTAACCCCAGCATCACCACCACCACCGCCACCTTAATATTTTTCGATCCCTTACCACCACCCACCCCATTACACCTCACTCTTTTACCTCAGCTAGCGCATCGCTGTAGTATGGCTGCTGGAGTTGCTTGCATCTCTCCGTTCCTTGAGCAGGCGAGGTTTATCAGAATATCTCGTAAGTCGTGAAATATAGATTTATCGATGTACATTCAACCAATATAAAGTTGGATGTTTGACCACGATGATTAATACAACCACTCACCTCTCTCTCTCTCTTTCTCTCTGTCTGTCTCTCTCTCTCTCTCTCTCCCTCTCTCTCTCTCTCTCTCTCTCTCTCTCTCTCTCTCTCTCACACACTCTTTCTTTCATGTTTTCCGTCTTTTACTCTTTCTATTTTCTCCACGCATTCACAGGCTCTCTCCTTTTCTTACTTTGTCTTAATATCTCGTATATACATATACATACATGTATATATATATATACACACACATATATATATACATATACGCATATATACATATATTTATTTATGTATATGTATATATGTGAATATTTATATCTTCATATGTATATATGCAGACACATATATATAATATATATATATATATATATATATATATATATATATATA
>NC_069005.1:3413700-3414946 GCF_001194135.2 Octopus bimaculoides | reverse complement strand
TTATATATGTATGTATGTATGTATATATGTATGGATTTACCACATATATATATATATATATTTGTATGAATGATGGAATAGTTCGCATCCTCTCTCTCATTCGGTATATTTGCAAAACTTATATAACTGTGTGTGTGTGTGTGTGTGTGTGTGTGGGTACATAGGTCCGTTCGTCTCGTCCCCTTATCTCTTTCCACTATCTCTCTGTAGCTAATTCTATCATTAATATTCCTGCTTTGTATGAAGGTGATAATTTCACAGAACATTAGAGCAGTTGATTGTACGTATATTAAACTATATCTTTCACTTTCTTTTAATTTCCAACTTTAAATCCTCAACACGGAATACGTTCGTTTTCGCCATTCGTTCTTCTAGGATCGATAAAATATGTAAATTTAATTTAAAACTAAACACTCAGCCATATAAAACAAAACTCTATTTCTGTGTCCTGCGGTGTAGTTTTAGATAAATGAATAATCTGATATGCTTCTAAATCGTTTAGATTAAAGTGATGTGAAGACTCCCTTGGAATATCCACTGGATAATGAGCTCAATGTGAATTGAAGGATCTGAAATCAACTTTGTAAAGACGCTAAGGGGCAATATTTCAGGACCACTAGATTCAATTGCCCAACCGACTGAATTAAATAATGAATCGATTATGGTATACGTGGTTGAATGTATCACAGACGTGTATTGTTTAGCATGATGTCTATTAAATGATACCTTCAACCAAAGTAAATACACATGGAATTAGCATATAAATGGTTGTGTATTCCACAGACCCGTGTACTCTGTATCTTAAATTTCGGGTTAACTAACGCAAAATGAGCTTGAGAATGTCAAACGGTAATGTTTTCAATTACGGGTAGTCTCTAGTCAATAGGATGTCAATCGTTATTCATGTATCAGATTTCGCTTCGAAGACTTTGGCATAAATAAATATGAAATTAATCTTCGGGGATTTATTTGCTTCAGTCACTGGGCAATGCAGGATAATCCTTTAAGGATTTCAGCGAAAAATTCCACTCCAGTACTCGTTGGCTTCTAAAACCCGAAGAAAAAGATTTTATCAGTGCTTTCCGTTGAGTCGCTACATAATGGGCCAGGAATAAGAAACAATATGTATTGTCAAGTGCACCATTGGGGACAAACACAAACGCAAGGACATGCACACACGCGCACACATATATTCAATATGTGCATATAGATATGTATGCATGTGTATATATATATATATATATAT
>NC_069005.1:3410238-3411252 GCF_001194135.2 Octopus bimaculoides | reverse complement strand
TATATATATATATATATATATATATATATATATATATATATATATATATATATATACATATAAAATTGTGTACATTTAAACACGAGAGAACCTACCTTTAACAAGTAATTTTACTCGATAGAAGAAGCAGTCAAAGCGAGCTAAACCAATATGTACTCTATTCACCTTTTATACATGCTAGGCCATTGGTAGTTAAATTTCTAAATATATTCGCTACCATATATATATAGGCGCAGGCTATATATATATGGAACCCATGCTGTATGTGGGTTCGTTTATAAATAGTGTTTATATATGTTGCTACTGGCATAAACTGACCCCTATCTAGTTTCGTTAAATTCTTTAAATATCAAACGTTTAACGATAAACTCGTTTCAATAATTAAGGTCCACCACATCACCTGGTGGAAATCCTTGGTACTGCTATGTATCTATGTATTCGCATACGCATACAGACTCACACAAAAGCAGGTATGCAGGTATTTTAAGGAAATAACTTTCGATAGTGCAGTATGAATTACGTTTGTCTATAGGTAAAGAAAATCCTCTTGTGAAATTCAAACGAATTTCGTACAATACAAGGAAATAATTTATCTTTATTATTACTATTTCAATGTTCGTATTCAATCATTTTTTTCCCTCTAAACAGATATTATACTGATAAATGAGATTCAAACGATTCGACTAATTATTGTTTAATTAGATATAATGGTCTCGTACATTTAAATTAATTAAATTTGTAACGCTGTTCGTCATTAATATATATTTCATACGATATATCGGTTATGTCTGTGTAGATAGTGAAATAGCTAATTTCATTTAGAACAATGAATGTTGCAAGCTACAAAAGATAACAAAAGCTAAAAGTGTTAGATATGTATTTTTCAGTTCGCAGTACACTAGAAATGTAATACATACACGCATACACTCACACGCGCACTCAAGCTCACACGCACACCACCACACATAAACATTTATATATATATATATATACATATATATATATATATATATA
>NC_069005.1:3408426-3409928 GCF_001194135.2 Octopus bimaculoides | reverse complement strand
TCTCTCTCTCTCTCTCTCTCTCTCTCTCTCTCTCTCTCTCTCTCTCTCTCTCTCTCTCTCTCTGTGTGTGTGTGTGTGTGATTAATTGAATGTAAAAGGAAAGAAAACGTAATTAATATATTTGGGAAGCGTTTGATAGTTATTCGCTGGAATTATCAACCATTATAGTTCCTTGCTTTTGTTGCCTAATTACATTGCGATGCAGTTTTGCTGCAGCACCGTGCACATAGGGCTCACACGGATATATCAACTCTGTTACTTTGGTGCTTATGGTATTGAAGATTCTAGGAGGCATATTGAAATCGTCATGATCAAATGCAGTAGTGGTCAACAATCGTATGCCTATGAACCCTCTTTGAATGCTGTTTCACTCGACTGGACCCTCATCGCCATTCGAATTTATGATTAAATTTTATTAGGAATTGTATGAAACTGCTAACCTATTTGGTGTCTTTTAGACATATAACCATCTATTATACAGATGAATATTAACAACAAATCCTGAACTCTCAACGTTTATATCGACCCCGGTTGAGAATCTAACAAAAAAGAAGGCTTCAACGTAAAACATGATTTCTTGCATACATAGACGTATATTTAAACTATGAATCTGTATTGCGATCTATGAAGTTGGTTTGAAAGCGTTGGACATTCTCAATGGTATATTTTAATTATCAGTAACTCTTTGGATGTGTCTACATATTCAAATACTAATGATATAACCTAAGAGAAGACAGATGTCATTATCTTAAACAGGAAAATGTGCTCAACTAAGTTAAACAGAAGTTACTAGCGTCAGAAAATTGTATAAGACCAAAATTTGGTAACTGTTTAATATGCAAATATATCTATATTTATATAGCTTGATAACAAGGATTCGATGGAAATAAAACTGAATGAATGCAACAATGCAATTTCGTATAGCGACAAGTGAAGGATCAGCCACCTCTGAATCGGAGAATGAACTTAGGAAATAGACAGAGAGGTTGAGAGATCGAGTGACTTTACCATTTAAAAATCCTTTTAATTTATTTGACCCACTGATGATATACCTCCAGCCCCACATCTCATTCCTTTTCCCGTGATCCCCCATCGATTCTACTCGACTTCAAATCCGGCCTTCCATCGCATCTTTCAAATGACTCCAACCATCATTTGTAATTTCACCAATTTTTAGCAGAATTTCATTTTAGCTTCTTCGACCACACCAACGTCATTCGCTATGTCGTCAGTTTTTGCAGTTATTTATTTATTCCTCATTTCATTTGTGTATTTATTTACTTTTTAAGTTCTTTCTATTTTTCTGTATTTTTTCCTCTTACATTCTGCTCCCTAAATCCTATTCCGTTTTCTTCTCTCGCCGCCTTCTTGCTATCTCAATCTCCATCCCTTATCCCTTTCTATAAATACTTTATTGCTACTGGAGGCTTCTTTTACTCCTCTCTCCAGCAGCCGTGTTCTGTTAACATAAGCTTGCGAAAGCTATATATATATATATTTAT
>NC_069005.1:3407602-3408396 GCF_001194135.2 Octopus bimaculoides | reverse complement strand
TATATATATATATATGGCAGGATACATTCGTATCATACATATTTACAATGGGCTGGAATGAAAAAGATAATATGCAACAGATAAATAATTTCCCTCATAGATGTATCTGAAACACGTGTAATAAAAGCATTTAAGATATCTATATTTGTCTTCACTTTATCATACACACACTAACTATAAAACACACATACACGCATGCACAGATACACAGAAACACACATTCTCTCGATTTCTCTCTCCCTCCCCTCTCTCTCTCTCTCTCTCTCTCTCTCCATATATGTATATATAAATCACATGCACACATATATATATATATGACTGAATAACTTTGAATATTATTACGGATATTCATAGTCATGATTCAACAGACACTAAAATTAGTAAGCTTTGACTTCCAGATAAATCTAAAGTGAGGTATATTCTACTTATCTAACGTTGCTGCTTAGTTTCCCTCCATCTGTTTTCATTCTGACAGTCTTCTTCTCTCCATATATATTAAACACACACATTACCCTTTTTCATTTCTCGATCTTTATTCCTCTCTATTTATCTCTCAGAAACACACACGCGTACACGCACGCACGCACACACACACACACACAGACACACACACACACACATACACACACACACACGCGTACGTATGAGTGTGTGCCGCCTTCTTTTTCTTCCTCTCTCACACACTCTCCCAAAATATGTATGCAGAGGTGTATCTACACGTGAGGTTTATGTATGCTATGATGTATGTTGTTATATATACAAACAGTTATATATGTTTATATATATGTATATAT
>NC_069005.1:3404853-3406775 GCF_001194135.2 Octopus bimaculoides | reverse complement strand
TATATACATATATACATACATACATACATACATACATATGTATATACACATATATTTGTGTATATGTGTGTGCGGATATATGTGTACATATATATATATATATATATATATATATATACACGCACTCACACACGTATATATATGTATATGTATGTATGTATCAATGTTTAAGTGTGTGTAAAGATGGAGGCCGGATTTACGGTAATATTTATATGCATCAACTGATTTTGGGATATACTTGACTTTTTTGCACACGCCATCTGCCAACAACAAAACATTTAGGTAATTCCAAATCACCAGAAACTGCTGTCGGACATGAAATACCATGCTGTCTCCCTTTTAGTTTTCTTTATCTACATTTTACTCCATGGAAATCTGTTCTCAAAATATTTAAAATTTATATATTTATGCATCAACGTCCATCTTCTGAAAATCTTCATTTTTTTTTCTTGTTTCCATCTCTGTATATCCAACTATATAGTTGCAACTATATATCTACGTATGTTTTATATATCAAGTCCAAGCGCGCTTATTTGTATACTTGCATCATTATCTCCATTTCAGCTCGCCAGGATTCTTCTGGTAGCTGCTCTTTACCCCGTGGAATTAACGATCGATAATTATTTCGTAAGGTACGTTCAAGCCATTTGAGCAACAAAACTACCTGTTTTCTATATTGAGCATCTCTGAATGTCACTGGTTGACCATGTGAAAAACTCTCATAAGGTTTTGGTGCACACTGCGCATATGTTTGATTATATCGCCAGAGGGCAGACACATCCCCACCAACTCCAGTACTGACCCCCAAAGATCACGTGATTTCTATCTTCCGTGATCTCATTTGTGATAAATGTGTAGCAGTGTAGGTGTAGCAGTGACTACGCACAGCAGTGATTCGTCTCTCTGCCAGCGATATGTGGAAAATCAGTGGCAGCACAGACATTCATGTCGAAAATAGCCAGTTAACTTGTTAAAATATATATATTTTAATGTAAATGTGGTTGGCGTTAGGAAGGGCATCCAGCTGTAGAAACTCTGCCAAATCAGACTGGAGCCTCGTGTAGCCATCTGGTTTCACCAGTCATCAGTCAAATCGTCCAACCCATGCTAGCTTGGAAAGCGGACGTTAAACGACGATGATGATGATGATGATGATGATGATGATGATATATTAGCGACAAACGTAGTATTGCTACCGACAGATGATATTTATTCCCACTTGAAGGTGAATGCTCTGTTGGTACAGACTTTACTGTGGCAGAAAACGCGGGAGAAAATCTCATATAGGGTTTTTGTGCAAAATACCTCTTGAACAGTCAAATAATACCCACACTTTCCAATGCCATTCCTTGTATATATGCGTTTTTATCATAGAAGCCACCTTCTAGAGACAGACGCTCGCAAAAGCTGATGGGTGCCTCACATCCAATGGTCTTCCAGCACGCTGGGCATTGACCCAGAATTTTTATATGGTCATCGTATCGATGGATTGTCATTGAACCTCCACTGGGTTCATCGATTTTGCAAGGGACATGTTTTGAGTCTTCCTCGATTTCTAGCAACCTCACTAGACAAGCCTAGTTCCCTTGCCGGTTTCGTCAATAATGGCCCAACAATGTACCAAGTGGTAACGGATTTCATGTTAACAGTAGCATTCATGAGAGACCTCACGCACACACTTGCACACACACACACACACACACAAACACACACACACACATACATATAACCGCAGAAACTCAACAATTAAAACAAAGAAGCAAAGGCAACGTAGCAGCAGATGAAAAAGGAATTTTGCAATCTAATGATTGGTTCATTTCCCTCATGTGTTTGGGTGTGCGTTTGTGAGCCCTCTCTCTCTCTCGCTCTCTCTCTCTCTCTCCCCCCCCCACACACACATACACACACACGCACATACACAC
>NC_069005.1:3403053-3404552 GCF_001194135.2 Octopus bimaculoides | reverse complement strand
CCGTAAGTGCAATAAAAGTTGACAGATCTGGCTGATCTCCATTTGCTAAAATGTCTTAATTATTTATTGGCTTTCCAAATATTTTGGCAAATCTCTACGCAACAGTGATTTTCTTCTCCAAATATGTCTCACTTGCTGACACCTATTTAGATATTAAGGATGTGCTGAAATACTCACATTCAATTGCGAATATCTATCATTGTGTGACTGATAAGCATTAAATTACAGTGAAATCATCCCCCAATACTAATAGGCTGCCTCTTAATAAATAATTAAAATTTGCATTTACATTAAAACTGTATCTAATTTATCGGGTATAAAGACTTGATGGTCACAGCTATAGGGTTGTCTTATTTATGGAGTACTGGGCATATAGAGGTATTTCTCACATTTAGGAGGAACTCAGAGAAACACATGCCTTGCAAATCGGTGTGAAACATGTTTTCAAACTACTGTCTTATAGAAATTTCTAATTCCTCAGATATGACAGTTATTTTGTTTCTTTTTTCTGCAGTGAATTTCCCGGACCACTCTTTCTCTCCAAGCGTATGCTCTCGTCTATGATATTTTCAGGATTTTATTTTGCAACTTGACATCACGAGCGACTTGTTCAATGTATGCCATTCTGTGTTGTCCGATATGAGTGTCCCACTGGCTCGAGACTCTCCGAAAGAACTGACTCATTATTTCAATGTTGATGATGATAATGATGACGACGGTCACGCTGACGATGACGACGACGACGATGATGATGATGATGATGATGACGATGATGATGATGATCATGAGAATGGTCATCATCATATCGACGAAGATGACGACGATGACGACGATGAAGGTGATGATGATGATGCCGACTATGATGACGACGACGGCGTGGCTGATGATGATGATGATGATGATGACGACGACGACGACGACGGCGACGGCGATGATGATGATGATGATGATGAAGGCGATGGTGATGATGATGTTGATGATGATGAAAATGATGATGATGAGTAAAAGAGAAAGAAGTAGAAAGTGGCAGAGGAGCAGGAAAATGAGGAGGAGGAGGGGGATGGGAAGTGGAAGGGGAGGAGGAGACAGATTTTAATGATTGCAATAGATAATATCCGTTTGGTATTTTGGTATTTATCGACATTGGAATAAACATACGCAGTTATTTTATTCAGTTCCACCCAGAAATATTTTATAGATTGCCTGATAATCTTGTTTTTCCCAATTGTATTTACAGTGCTGATGAAAAAGAAACACCTCAACAGAATACAATTCTACAGACATGATTACTGGAAACCCACGGTTCTTTACGTTAGAACATAATAATTGAAAGTTGTAAGCACGCGTGTCTGTACTTGTGTGTTTGCTTCTGTGTGTATATACATCTATAGAATTATTTATCTATATATTTATCTCTCTCTAATCTATATAACTAAGTAACTATATATATATACACATACATACATACATACAGACATATATATATATATATATATATA
>NC_069005.1:3399064-3402943 GCF_001194135.2 Octopus bimaculoides | reverse complement strand
TATATACTTATAAATATATATCCTCACAAACAGAAAAACACACATGCACATACACACAAACACATACATACACACGCAGTCAGATATAAAGTATATATATATATATATATATATATATATGCCTAAGTACTTCGACGCGTGCAAGTATGCAAATGAACAATTAAGACTTTCCTTAGTAATTTTTCAAAAATTACGCATTATCTGTGAAATCTATGGAAATCTGTATGTCGCAAAGGGTGAACATCTCATTGTTGATAACAAATTTGTTAAGCTCTGCAGAAATTATATTGCAGTGAAAAGTGATATAATTTAAAACAACTTCAATAACTTGATTTATTCATTTTCTCAAATGAACATTAACCATTTCCAAATAGCTTGCTTTCATTGTTTAGCAATAGCCACAGCTTCAAACCGGTCTGTACTGTTTGCCTCGTACTTTCTTTCTTTCTTCCCTATCTTTCATGCTACATACTATTCTGTCCCTTCTTAATTGTCATCAGTATCTTCATCTTGATTATTATCCTAATCACTGTCCTTATTAGCAGCACATTTACCATTATGTCTGTCGTCATCACCATCATTACCAGTATAATAATTTTTTGATGAAACACCTAAAGCATTATGTGGTCGCTGGAAACAGCAGTTAAATCTATCTGCCAAACCCACCAAAGTTTTGCACCAATATGCACACTGATATAGTAGACACTGATGGAACTCTATTGAAAATATTTTCACGAGTGAAGGATGACCTCCAGGTGAAGGAAAACATCAGCTTTTATTCTACACGCCGAACATAAGATTTCCCTGCTCTCGTCTTATAGTCGTTGATATTATTCTCTAACAAAATGGTTATTGCTTTGTAAAACGTGTGTTAAAGAGTCTACCTGCATAACTGTCACCGTCCATCATTTACTTACTTTTCCACTGGTTAAGAGCTCTGTGAAAGATGCAGCTGTCTGCATAATCCTTCTCCTTTCAGCATGTAGCCATCTCTGCAATGAGTTCTAGATAAAGATCATCTTATTGTGACGCATAATAACAAGATGCCATGCAATCAGTAGCTAAGGAGAAGAACAACTCAGATCAAGACATTTCCGGTGTTTTTGTCCTTCATAAGATACAGAATCTCCTCAGGCAGATTCCCACTTGTTAATCGAGTAAATGTCGAAAGCGATCTCGCTCATCCTAGGCTGCCTAATGCACTCAGCCCCACTGCATCAGCTGTTTGTGCATGTATTTTGGTCTGTGTCCGACCATTTATAACATTTGACGTTATATCAGCTATTGTTGCTTCTCGGAACATTCGCGCTATTCGATGAGTCTGTTGTGAAGTGAACTCCGTTGTCTTCTTCTGGTCGCCAGCAATTTGCTCTTACTGGCAGTCAGTCACATTGTAAGTGCGCCATAAATAAATGTGCTGAAGAGATAGATACATAGATAGATAGACAGAGAGAGAGAGAGAGAGAGAGAGAGAGAGAGAGAGAGAGAGTTTGCTCTTTTATAAGCGCATCATCTCTTTCAAATCTACTTAGCGAGGAAAGGGTAGATTTGTTCAAAGGCAGGTGAATATCGAGAATGTCCCACAGGAATGAAGTTGTTACCAGGAAATACATGCGTATGTCTGTCAAACCACACAGGTCTGTTGGCTGAGGTCAATTGATTTTGGCAGAAAGTATAATCAAGATTCGTTCTTCTTTGTCCTCCTCTTACCCAAAAGCTTATTACATGTCTTTTATTTATATTTTTGTCCCATGTTCTCATAATCAGTTTTTCAATAAGACCAGCACTTTCGGTAACTTGTCCTTCCAATATCCATTCAGCTCTCTCCCTTGTGGCAAATAAAATATATTATTATTATTATTATTATTATTATTATTATTATTATTATTATTATTATTATTATTATTATCATTAGGCGATCACATACTTTAATGTATCTTTACAGAACATTTCGCTTCTCTAAGCGTAGATAATTTGATTAGCTCTACAATTTTCGCCACAGTATTTGCCGCAGTCCGTGCTATTAGTAATAACTAATGTGGTGATTATATTAAATCTATTTTCCTATCAATATCTTCAGCTGTCAGTATGAAAAGCTATCAAACAACGTGTGGAATTCACAGCTCATTATAACTGTTATTAAGCAGTACAATGCTGTTAACCACACTAATGTGAATTAGCGTGATGCTGTTAAACAATCCGATCTGAAACGCTATGATGTTGCTATTGGTGACTGACCTCAAGTCAGCATGAATGAGTATACCTAGAATCAAACGAGATGGATCTGTCACTACTGAGCTTTGATATGTTGTTGTTTTTTTTTGTTTTTTTTTGTTTTTGTTTTTTTGTTTTAATTTCAGGGACCAAATCGTTCAATATGTTCTTAGTTTTCTATAGGACCGTACTACGAAAAATTGAACCAGATATTTTTTATCGTTTATTTATTTGAATCATTGGCCTGCAGCCATTTTGGGGTCACCGATTGGAATGTTTAGTCGGAAAAATCAATCACAGTACTTATTTTGTAAACTCTAGTATTTGTTCTTTCGTTGTATTTTGTCGAAATCGCTGGTTGCGGGGGAATTGAAAAAACCATCACCGTTTCTCCAACGTTGGAACGGACAAACTCAAAATGAAAGACATGCACACAAATACCCATACACACATGCAGTCACACAAGGACAGATTCGCACACAGCTATACACATGTCTCTCCATGCATGAAGAAATATTTGATGATACGTTGTCGCGTATTACACACCCACGAAGGTGGTGTTGTAAAACGACTGTTTATTTTAATTATTTCCACACAAGCAGGTCATAACGAGATTTGAACCAACAACTCAAAGATCCGGAACAAATATCGCTGGGCTTCTAGTCTAATTTTCTTCTTAACCATTATCTTAGATTGATAAATTATTGCTCCAAAGACTAAAGGAATATTTGAGTCCAGTGGAATTTGATATCGGAATGCAGACGTTCGACATTCTACACAAATTGAAGGCACGTTATCAGATTGTTAGGGAATTTGGTACACAATCGCAAGACCGTGTGTTCGATTTACAGTGCGGTGTTGACCAAGACACTTTATTTCACAATGCTCCAGGCCACCCACATTTTCTTGTTGGACAGATATATTTTCCTATTGTTATTTAGAAGCAGGTCATTAAAGAGCGGGAAATGTTGACTATGAATGATCATAGAACAGTAGCCTTCTCTTATATTTCAGTGTATCGAAACCTGTATTATCTAGGCTGTATCTTTGAAATTTTTACCAGAAATTCCATTATTACAAGAAAACCATCTAAACATTCTTTCTCTGCCTTAAATCATACAGATAGTAAGATGTAGTTTTCAGCAAATTATTTAGCTCCAGTAAATAAATCTCAGGTTTAGAAAGAGATTTATATTTTTTTAATTCTTTTTCTTATTGAGTTACTTTTATGATGTTATGAATTGTCATATTAGTAGCGCCAAACATTGTAATTCAATTACGAATTTGATATTTCAGTGAAACGAACCGACGTTACGGAAATGTTCTTTTAGAACGAATAGCGGGTGTGTGTCAATCAAATGCATTTCATCTAAATGTGTTGCATGATGGATTTAATGAAGTTTTGTCTTGCCCCAGTCTCGTATTGACCCGGGGGCTGAACGTAAGCACAACTTTCCCAACACACAGACACACGCGCGCGCGCACACACGCATACATATACATACATATATATATATATATATATAGATATGCAGGGCAGGGAATCATCAATTAGTAATAAAATTAATAATTAACAATTTCTGCCGGGTAGCTCAATCTGGAGTAATAATTTGTAGTTTTGAAATCAGTAGTTCTTTGACTGCTATTTCTGAATTCTCAGTATGT
>NC_069005.1:3397940-3398721 GCF_001194135.2 Octopus bimaculoides | reverse complement strand
GTATCGTTCTCTTTGTGTCTCTCTCTGTCTCCCTCTATCGTTCTCTTTGTGTCTCTCTCTGTCTCTCTCTATATATATTTATATACATATGTGTGTGTTTGTGAGTATGAGTATTGGTACACACAGGCTCACCTACATATGTACATGTATGTGTACGTACGTATGTACGTATGTATGTATGTATGTATGTATGTATGCATGTGTTGTTCAAAGTGTAGAAGAATCTATTAGAATTATAGGAATATCTAAAACCTAAATTACATTCAACTAATACATATAGACATCTAAAATATATGAGCTTTCATTTCTCATTAGCTGTTTGTTTACTTTGTTAATAGACAGGAGAGCTTTCTAAGAAAATGCAAACTGAATCTGACGTTGCATCGCCATGTCTGGTGACATCTTTTTTGTTGTTGCTGTTTTTGTCCTTATTTTTGTTTTTTGTTGTTATTATTCTGTGTAGTTAGACTGTCCTTCATACGTGTTCTAACCTAAAGATTTATCCAGTTCCTGCTTTTTATATCAAGTATTTATCTCCAGATGGAAAACAATGGGAAATCAGGGCCACGAACAGGTTTGAATGGTGGAAGCAATTCACAAAAGAACAGAAACCTATGAAAATTAATGACGCGACAGCCAATTTGAAGAGTGGGCAGCAATGAAGTCTAGAACACGGTGCTTCATCGTGTGCCCTGTATGTGACAGCCGTTGTACATTAAACTTTGGCCTCAGGTCCCACATTAGGTTACACAAATGTATATATATATATGTATACATATAT
>NC_069005.1:3395935-3397791 GCF_001194135.2 Octopus bimaculoides | reverse complement strand
TATTTATTTATTTATTTATTTATTTATTTATTTATTTATATTTATATATTTATATATATATGAATGCAGATAGATAGATAGAAAAATAGACAACAGAAAAATTATTATTGTAAAAGAAATTATTTTACAAAACTTTCGATTATTTACATCCCATCATGTTCTTCCCCACATAACTATTGCTATTCCAGAACTCCGAAACACAACACTTCATTTCTTTTCTCTCACTTCTGTTTCTTTTTTAACTATTCTAGTCATGTTAATAAGATTTGTCTTTCAAGGAACAGCATTAACGTTTACCCGTTAGAGAGCCCCGCGTGATTTATTTATAATACCGGCACATAACATAGGCATACAATCTAGCAATTTCGCATAATGGATGATCGATGAAGATCGAAGCAATTTCCTTATTAATAGTGACTTTATCGAACCAAGTAATATGAAAATGAATGTTGGCCTTGGAAGAATCAGATGCAATATCGGTCCGGTCATGCTTAATATCTATAGATGTTCTTAGTATCTGTTCTTCAGCATCTCGTAGACTAACGGTTTCAATGACACAGATTTGTCTTAGCATGGAAGGCAATAACTGTTGCCCATAAAGATTTACCGATAAGATATAGTTCATTAATCACCATTGCATGTAATCTCATAGATAGTAATACCTTATCTCATTTGACATCGTGATAAATGAGTTCTTAATTCTAATCAATAGGTTACCGGCAAATTATATTTTTCATGCTAATTCTCTTCGTAATGAAACAAATATCTTGAAAGTTATGATTATGTGAGCAGCACATAAAACTATGCTGGTCAGTGCTTTACATTTAGATGACTTAAGATGCAGTCACTTGAATTCATGAGACACTTATTTCTAGATAGACGAATATATACGTAGACAAATTTGTGAGTGATATACATTTACGTATGTATGTTATTCTTATTGTTATTGTGTAGCTCTGTGTCATTTCAGAGCTAGCAGTCATATGCCGATCTGTTCGTTGGTCTAAAATCAAACGTCCATATTATTATGCTTTTAGCATACTGATGACCATACATCACATTTCCAAATATATTGTAAAGATATGTGATTGAGATACACATTTAAGAGCGTACAATGTCGAGTTCAGTTCTGCACACCCTTAGAGAATGGCAGTGGTAAAACGGAGCAGGTATTGAATCTGGAATTAACCTGTAGTACTTATACGCCAATATATATCTTTGAGACTGCTTCGCGTTCTGTTTGAATCAACAAACAGACAGACACAGACTATAGTAGAATACAACTGCCGAAGGTGCCGCGCAGATGGACTGAACCCGAAATCATGTGGTTGTGAAGCAACCGTTATACCACACTGACCGCTAACCACTAATGCTTTTTTATATATTTTCTCTCTGTTTATTTTCTCGTGTTCCCTTCTGTTGAAAAGCGTAGGCTCGAAACGTAAAATACTTTCTCACCTTCCCGAACGTTAAACTAACTCACCCGTTTGTTGTTTACCCACCTGTCTTTGTCTTTTGTTTTGTTTTATAAATTCCAATTATTTATGTGTTTGTGCGCGCGCACGTGTGTTTATGTATATATGTATATTTATATAAAGTCCTGGTCAATAACCACCCGACACAAAATCAAAATTCCATAAATACTATCTATAATTTTGTTTTGATGTGGAATGGGAAAATGTATCGCTCAAGAAGGACATCAGTTTGAACAATTTTCATGCTGTTTCACATTCAGATGCTTTTATTAAATTCATTCAATTGTTAAACATAAATAAATCTTGGAATTAAATGGTTTTGATCTACTGTCAGGTGACTTTTGGCCAGCCCTGGGTGTATTTGTATATATATACATATAT
>NC_069005.1:3390539-3393043 GCF_001194135.2 Octopus bimaculoides | reverse complement strand
TAGATAATTTCAATTGATTTTAATCGATTTAAATTTCTTTTCTATTTGAAAATTGGTTATGAAACACGTGTAATCTTTTTATTATATTTATCTTATGATATTTACTTTACTTTATATTATACTCATTTATTGTGCTTTTAATTATTAATTTTTCTATATGTGATAGTGGATTTTCATCGATGAGTTCTTGAAAATTGGTTATTTTCCCTAAAACTATATATATATATATATATATATATATGTATGTATGTCTATATATTTATATGTGTGTGTGTGTATCTATATTACTATGTGTATTGGACGTTTCTTTGTGCTCAAATGATCATGTACGTGTGTCTGTACTAATTTATACACAGCTTTAGCATTGCTCTATAAATTTCATGTCAGTCTGTCAAATGTAATATTTGCATGTTGATCTTCTGCATATTCATGAGAGATAAGTGATCTGAGATAATGTAAAATTAAATTTTCTGTTGAAATATGCAACATTACACATCAGTTAATTTGAACTCTAGAATTATTGGCTGATGGGTTTAGCCCCACACCAACATGGTTACTTTATTTAATGTGTTACACGGACTGATGATATCTTAGTAATCATCTGCTTTTCAATAACATCGAAATAGTACTATAATCATAATTAAATCTCGGGAAAATATTCATTAATTTTAAATTAAATTGTTGCAATTAATAAACACAATAGGTGATAAGCTATGTCATCTTGAAAGGCTGATTGGCAGTCTGTGTCTGTCTGTATTTGAAATCATTACTTTTAAGTATTGTTGAAAACATCGACCGTTAAGCAGCGTTAAGTTCAGTTAGTCTGTGCATAATGAAGAAGATGGAAACGTACCACTGTAATCCAATAGATTTACTTGAATCAACGATGTTAATTCCAGCGCTCAGATACTATCAGAAATAACAGTCAAATGACCCGAAAAATCACACCTTAAACTCCTAGGCATTGAGTCTTAAATCATTTTGGCAATTGATATACAAAAATAAGTTGCGTGGTTAAGTGTTTACTGTGTTCGGCCCACCATCATAAGACAGTGAGTTCGATACATGCTGAAACATTATACCATCGACTATGGCACTTTACTCCACGTTTATCCGGCCCGCGCAACAGGTAAAATGAGTAGTACCTGTATTTCAAAGAGCCAACCTAGCTGCTTCCTGTCTATCATATATGTATATATGTAAGATAGAATTCAGTTGCCCAAGGTGCCACACAATGATCTTGGAATTAAGCAGTTGGAGATCAACCACGTAGTGGCACCTGCGCCAATGATGTGTAATATTTATTCGCAGAGATAATTAGGTGTCAATATTTACAAATACTAATCGCTATTTCGAAACATAGCATGTGAGTACGCACAAGGTGTCATTTTGGAATTGGCTTCCGTACTAGATTAAAGTAACTTCAGGCCCAGCACAATTAACGTGTCTGCATATGATCTGTTAATATAAAACAGTGATAACATGTTGCAACAAGTATTCTTGAGTGTATGTATTCGGTAGAATTGGAGGGGAATCAGACATATAACGGGTTACCAGCATCTATTGGTTTTCTGCAAACGAACTTTGATCTGTTAAGAAGAGATTGTGCAAAGGGCAAGAGAAATAAATTGAGATCGACTTTACATGCGATGAGAAACCTAGCCAACACGTTAGAAGACAATAGAACATTGAAGCTATATATGATGCCACAAAAATAGCATCCTCTTTTGTCCGCAAATGCTCTTCATCCGCAGAGAATAACGCGAGATGTAAAACAGGAATTGCGTAACTTACTATGTTTCCTTCAATGTTGAGGAAAAGTAATTCCTATCATATCCTGCACCGAACAATATTTAATATTAGTTCGTTACTAATAATATTATTTGCAAATGTGATGTTAACATTAGCAGAGTGTGTTCTAAGAGGTGTAATACAAAACTACCAAGGGAGGATATGTATAAAGCGATAATACGGATCACATTATACACAATTACAAAGATGCTTAGCAAAATATTCGTTAAACTTTCTATTGGACATAGTTGTAATAACTAATAAACAGGTTTCGTTTTGAGGAATTGGAGAGCGTACCTGCATATAGGGGGCTTCTTTCAGTTTCCGTCTACCAAATCGGATCCCAAGGTATTGGTCGGCCAGAGGCTATAGAAAAAGACGCTTTACCAAGGTGCCACGTCATGGGACTGAACCCAGAACCATATGGATGGGAAGCAAACTTCTTACCGCACAACTATGCCTACACCTGCTTTACATTTATACAGAAAAATTAAAAGTATATGCGTGGGTGTGTTCTGTGCATATTGAAGGGCGATGAGTTGAGTGAGTCAGTACGTATTCTTATCAAAGATATAAATGAGTCTCACCGTCCCATGCGGCAGGCTTCATATATACTGAGAAATATTCTATGAAATAGAGAATATTTATCCACCAATATGGTGATGTGCACTTATTCACACACTTTGATATGGGGCGTATATGCTTATATATAT
>NC_069005.1:3389737-3390529 GCF_001194135.2 Octopus bimaculoides | reverse complement strand
AATAATTAATGTGTTTATGTTTGTACTTATAAGCATATGTATACATATACATACACAGACACACATATATATATATATATACATATATATATATGTTATGTATGTTTGTGTGTATGTTTGTGTGTGTATGCGTGTTTTTTAATAATTAATGTGTTTATGTTTGTACTTATAAGCATATGTATACATATACATACACAGACACACATATATATATATATATACATACACACACATATACACACATGTATACATACGTATATATCAATGCATTCATACACACATATTTCATTGTAAGTAGCTACATTACAACTTACCATCCCAAAATATTATCTTCGAAAGAACTTTAAAATGTTCTATATTACGTAACAAACAGAACACAAATAAACAAGCAAATAACTATACAACCTCGACAGAAAACTTTTATCTCACTGGCTTTGACCAACGAAATGCTTCAGTTTACTGAAAGCAAAGAAGAAAAACAAGTCATCCACAAAGGCTGATTGTTCCATACATCTTTCTTTTCTCTTCACTGAACACAGCTAAAACTAATAAGTAGAATGTTCATCAGACATCTTTCGTAGGTTTTATATATGGTGGCATTAAGTTTTATATTCAAAGTCTGCTTCTGAAATTCTTTTGGCCTGAAAATCTGTCCATCTAAATCCTAGCCAAAAATTCATCACAAACCGAATTCCTATACCTATTTCTGTATATCGATCAACGATATATTTATATATTTTTGCAAATTCCTGCTATAAAGTTGCGTTATTTTTTCTTGTCACTTAGTAATAA
>NC_069005.1:3387993-3389455 GCF_001194135.2 Octopus bimaculoides | reverse complement strand
TGTGTGTGTGTGTGTGTGTGTGTGTATGTATGTATGTATTGTTGTATACAAGGAAGGGTGAATGGCTGTTCGTTTATGTGGGTGTGTGTTTGTGGAACTCTGTGTGTGTGTGTGTCTGGTCGTTACGTCTGTGTATCTCTGTGTGTGTGTATGTGCAGAATGGACAGTATTTATTGAATACAGCCTAATCATTCATCCACAACGATTAATGAAATGACACTAATGTATTCACCATCCCTACAAGCGGAATCTATATACACCACCGCAAAAACACACTTATATAAATATATACATTTTATCTGTCTGTCCACCGATAGCATTCACCGTTTCTTCCTCTCTCTCACATTATGCATATATACACACATATATATGTGTGTATGTGTGTGCGTGCTTGTGTGTGCGTATATGTGTGTGTGTATGCGTATGATCATGTATGTGTATATGGATGTATACAGGTTGTCCATCAAATAAATTTACAATTTCAAGTGTGGAAACGTGGACGGTTTAAAGATGTATTATGGATATATTGTATGCGCACACACGCCATTACATACACACACACACACACATATATATATATATATATATATATATAGAGAGAGAGAGAGAGAGAGAGAGAGAGAGAGAGAGAGAGAGAGAGAGACATATTCATATATATATGCGTGTTTCTCTGTGCGTGCGTGTGTGTAGTTGTGAGGGTTTGTTTCTCTCTGTGTGTGTGTGTGTGTCTGTGTGTGTATACGACGGACCTCTCTTAGTTTCTGTCCCCCAAATCCACTCAAATGGTTTTGGCCGGCCAGTGTCTATAGCAGAAGACACTCGCAGAATGTGCCACGCAGTGGGACTGAACCCGGAACGTTTGTGGTCGGGAATCATGCTTCTTACCACACAGCCACTCCTATATAAATATACATTTGTATATATATACATGCATATACATATACACACACATAGTGACTGGCGGTAGAAGTGAAAGAGATGAGAGTTTAGTGTTGGAGAGGATAGATTGAAAGTTTAATTTGGGAAGAAAAGAACATGCTGACAAAAGCATGCAACTGACTGTATAATATAGAAATTATTCTTTCGTATTCCAGGAAGAAAGCCCGAGCATTTTGGGGAGGGGGTAGTTTATTAGATTGACCACAGTACGCAACTGGTGCTCAATTTATCGACCCCGAATAGATGAAAGGCTAAGTCGACCTCAGCGGAATTGGAACTCAGAACGTGAACACAGCAGAAATAAAGCTAACCATTTCGCCCGGCGTGCTAACGATTCTGCCAGCTCGCCGCCTTAAAGAAAATATTATTTCCCTTCTATGTATTAATAGACATTTATCGGGCGAAGTGCTTATCCACTATGTAAGTATTGCAGTTATAATCGTCTTCAAAATTTCTAAACAGCCGTGAGAAAAATAAATAGTGTAACATCACAAAACACCGGTTTGTCGAGTACATATATATA
>NC_069005.1:3380796-3387824 GCF_001194135.2 Octopus bimaculoides | reverse complement strand
TATATATATGCCCATATTGAGGTACGTAAGAGATTTAGGAGAAATATCAAGAGAAAGTGATTTAGGTATATAATCATTGCAGATATGAGAGTGATGAATAAAGAAGCACTTGTATCCATGGAACCTTCTATTGAATATATTTTTGCCAATTCTAAAATGAGAAGTCAAATCTGTGTTTGAATGCGTATCAGTTAATGACTGGAATTGCAACGTCTCTTAATTTCATCGTAAAATTCCGGGATTTTATTAATCGGTGAAACCGTGAATTCCATATCTCCTACAAGCTTACATCCAACTCGTTGTAAATTTGGAGGCTTATTGGACATTGCTTTCTCGTAAATGTTTGCAGAGACGGATTTTATCTCGTTGTTTATGTAAACCTATTCTCTGACTAAAATATTCATCTGCGCCTGCCCTTTAAACTACTGTTTTCATTTTTCGTAAAGTTTGAAATATTTCTTGATTAAGTTGGTATCTACATAGGTCTCAGGAATAGTCTTCTAGGAACATATAAATCTATGCACTGGTACGCATACATACGGCTCTTAAACGCACTTTGTAGTGAGAGAGAGAGGGAGAGAGATAGGATGTGTGTGCTTGTGTCGGCGTGTGTGTGTATGGGTGCGTGTGCGCGTGTGCAACACACGCGATCTTGCGAAAATGCACCAGCACATACACATATGCCTACATAGTGATATTTGTGAATGTGTATGTATCTACGTATAGACAAATGAAAAACAAAAAGAATTAACGGTATTCTTTATTTAAACTCACTACAACCGTTTCGACGCATTCTTATACCTGTAGTCCATAGCTGACACTTTGTACAATAATTATCCAACATCCAAGGTATAGAATTCCCGTTATCAGGTGATCACTTAATTGCGTTTTTCGTTAGATCGCCTCGCCATTTCACTCAGTCTCATAATGTATTCCCAGAGAGGTGTGTCCTTCCCAGCAGTTCACAGAAAAATAAACTAAAACCATAGAAATAGTGACAGACAAGATACATCTACAAGCAAAATGTAAAATGCAAATCGCAGAAATAAAAATATAGACAAAAGAAAATAAAAGGGACAAGTTGTCAGTAAATTTCTATTCAATCTAAAAGTCAGATTATAGGCGAAAAAAAAAATCAGACAAACTAAAGAATACAATCAAGAATAAAATATAATGTTGCAGAGAAAATAAAGTGAAAACTAGTTTGAGACCGATCATTTCATTGCATGGCAACTGTTTTCCTGGCCCACATTACCTCCCTTCGCGTCGACAAAATAACTACCCCATCCTAGGAATAGAATGGCTCTCTATTGAATGTATATGTATGACTTAATTTCGTCTTCATGTTAATAATGTTATTTGTATTTCCTATCACACTTTATGTGTATTCTTTTGCATGTAGATAGTCTCCTTCCCCCCCCCCCTCTCTCTCTCTCTCTCTCTGTCTCTCTCAACCTCACTCTACCTACTTCTCTAACCACCTCTCTTCCTCTTTCCGTCTCCCAAGACGAAGTTCCTGCAATAAATCTTCGGATAACAACAGGTAATCGAAACTCTGCCCGTGCTTTACTCATCATCTATTTATACATTTTGTACAATTTCTCCGTTATATATATATATTATATATATATATTTGCGTGTGTGCGTGTTTGCGTGTGTTTGTTTGTGTGTGTGTCGATGGGTGTGTGTATTGATTTTTACCATGTACCATCATTGCTAGGCAGACACTCGCCATCTACCTCGGATTCCGTATCTTAATCCTATTCAAATTATGTCAGAAGAGTTACAGAGTCTATTAAATCGAAATTAACCATTAGGAATTTCAACACATTTGTCCCCAAATCATACGATTACTTATCAAATGACGAAATTTGAAAATATTTATGAAAATACGTTTCATCAACGTCACACATCTTCAGCTAATAATCACATTCATTACAAGTTAATATTTACAATAATCTCTTCCGCGTTTTATCGTGCATCATTTGCATATTAAGTAGCGTTAAACTCATATGTAAATGTGGTTTCCACTGCACAGAGCACACAATTCTTTGTGTGTGTGTGTGTGTGTGTGTGTGTGTGTGTGTGTGTGTGTGTGTGTCTCTCTCTCTCTCTGTGTCTGTATTATACTTTCTTAAGCGCAAGCAACGCGTGTATTAAACAAGATGACCAGTTACCGGAAACATGAATGCGTCGAACAAACATTAGTCTATTATTTCCTTCGCGCAATGGATTTGAAAGCAGACGGGTTCGATATGCTCAGATATTTTATTTTATTGACCCAAAAGGCTTTTTTTTTGTTTGTTAACATAGCCTCGATGGGGTTGAACTCAGAGCGCCACAGACAGGAAAAAATAATGCAAGACGCTAATTCCGACACTCTAATGACTCTAGCGAATATATAAATATCAGAATTGATTTCTGCAGCACGGGAGTCGATTTATAAATAAAATATTATAGGACATAAGAAAGCTATTTTTATGAATATATTTTATGTTTTACTGAACCACATAAATTTCTCGATAAATAATCCAATTATTTAATTAAATAATTATAAATACTCATGAAATTTGATTAATTTAAAAAAAGATAATATCTATTTTATTGCTATCTTTTTATTTAACATGGCTATAACTGCTACCAAATATAAGCTTTGACATATGTACATCAGTAATGGATGTGTTGGTGTGGGGCTGTAAGTGTTCAAGAACTGAAGCATCTATCTGTATATGAAGAATCTATATGTGTAGTTGTATGCGGGGGGGTGTATGTATATCACTAGATATGTGTTTGTAGTGTATATATGTTGACGTGTATATGATAGTAGATTTATCTCAGTTTATGAATGTATGTAAACATGCGTGTAGATTGTATTGTACAAGTGTAACGTTCTGTACACAGGCAAAATATACTAGACATAAATGAGGCGGCATTTTATTTGTTTACACGTTCTGCGTTCAAATTTCACAGAGAACGTCTTTGCCTTTTATCCTTTCGGGGTCGATAAAATAAATATCAGTTTCTACTTGAAGCACAAGGCCCAACAATATTGGGGAAGGAGCCAGTACGCAACTAGTATTTAATTTATCGACTCTGAAAAGATGAAAGGCAAAAGCGACCTGGGCGGAATTTGAACTCAGAACGTAAAGACATACGAAATACCGCTTAGCATTTCGCCCGGCGTGCTAACGTTTCTTCCAGCTCGCCTCCTTTGATAAAATAATTATCAGTTGAGCACTGTTATCGATTAAATGAACTGAACACCTCTCACGAAACTGCAGACCTTGTGCTGAGATTTGAAATTAATATACTATACATGAATAAGAAATCCCCGAGCACACACACATACACACACACGCTTAACCGATTATATATTTGTTGATTTTCAAATGTATTAAGGCGACGAGATGACAGAGACGTTAGCACGCCGGACGAAATGCTTAGCGGTATTTCGTTCTGCGTTCAAATCCCGCCGAGGTCAACTTTGTCATTCAACCTTTTGATGTCGATAAATTAAGTACCAGTTGCGTACTGGGGTTGATCTAATCGAATGGCCCCTACCCCCAAAATTTCGGGTCTTGTGCCTAGAGTAGGAAAGGATTTTCGAAAGTATTCTGAATATGTGTGCCACAGTCTGTTTCTCTTTTACAAATATTTTATTTTCAAAGAGTGATAGGCTGGGTTCGAAGATGAATATCAGCTAACGAACGGATTGATTGCTTGAGGACGTTTACGGAGTGAGTTAATGGAAATTTCGGTGAGATCCTGCTACCTCCGTTCGTTAAGATCAAGAGGATGTCACAGCAAAGAATTTGCCCAGTCCGTATGACATATGAGATGTTTTTGGGGTTGCCAGTTTATTTCACGGACTACCAGACCATGTAGCAACAGGTTGTAGGGCATTCCATGTTTGCAGTAGCATTCATGAAAGTCCACGTGCACGTTCTTCAAAATATTTGCGTGTTAGCTTTCTCCCCCTACGTCTCCTCCCCCCTCTCTCTCTCCCTCTTTGCACTAATGTATATCTCAGGTATCTGATGGAAGCGATATCTTTCAAAATTGATTTCTTGAATAAACAAACGGAGCTATATAGACATATGGGAAGGTCGAGGAAGAAAGCGATAACGAGAAGGTGAAAAGGAGAAAATCCTCTGCCCCTTAGTACTCGGCTGATTATATCACCATTTACTGATCTCGAAAAGAAATTCTAGGGCAGAGATTAGAATAATCAACACTAGAATAACTCCTCGAGCAGAGATTGAATACTTGGAGTTAAAGTGACCACCGCAACGCATTGGATCCGAACTTTTATTCCTTTCAGCCCATTCTCTTCTACAAGAATAAAATAAATATTCAAGATTCCCTCCTCTATGATAATGCTATAAGGTTTCAGAAATACATACTGCTGTTTCTAGCAGGTCGTATGAGTCGGTAAGGCGTTCGCTGTCTCGTTAGACGGAATTTATGGGCGGTTCATTTAGTGGGTAATAAAATCAGAACTGGAATTGAATTCTTAAAGCAATAGAATAAGATGTTGTTGGTGGAGTAAGGAAATTGGGTTGGGTCCAGATGAGATCTGGGAGAATGTAGGAAGATATAAGAGATAATAAATAGAGAATGAGGACATGAGAGAGGAGGAGAGGAAGAAGTGAGCTTGCGAAAAGCAGGGTTTGAAGATTGAAAGAAATATGAGTGTGGATGTGGGGAAAAGAAACAAAGGAAGAGAAAGATGGGTTCGTGGGACAAAGAGCATGGGAGATAGATAAATAGAGAGAGGGGTAGGGAAGGGTAAAAGAGAGAAAAGTGATAAATATAGCGCCTAATGGTGATGGTGGGTGAAAGAGAGGGTGTGCTTAGGTGTGGGAGATAGAACACAAAGAAAATTGTTGATAGAAGAGAGAGTGAGAGAGACGCGGTGAGATAAAGAGATAATTAGACACAAAGGAGGAGGGAGAGAGAGGGGGTAAACGGAAAATAGGTAGGGAGAAAGAGTGAGAAGAATAGGAAGAGAAACAGAGAGAGAGGTGGGAATTCAATGTAAGAATTAGACAGAGAGAAAGATTATATGCGCAAGGTGTGATGGGGCTTGCAATGAAATACAAACAAACATTGAAACACTCTCCATTCGCCATTAACGGTGAATGGAAAAAGGGACACTGAGAGAGAGAGAGAGAGAGAGAGAGAGAGATAGGGGGGAGAGAATGAGAGAGGGGGGAGAGAATGAGAGAGACACAGGGAGAAAAATTGAGAGAAAGAATGAGAAAGAGACAGTCAGAGACAGAGTGAGTACAATGGGATGAGAATGATTTAAAAGAAATAAACGTACGAAAGAGGAACTCAGACATACACGACATAAACATGCACATACACATGCAGATATACTTATACTCATATGTGTGTGCGCGTGTCTGTGTTTGTATGCAATTCGAGATGTATGCGTACGTGCGTAACTGTGTTTGCATTTAATTGTGATGTGACTAAATATTCCGAACTTGATGCAAATATAAAACCTTTTTATTCTCTACTTGATATCTCCATACGCTTTACTACATGGGTGTATGTCAGTGTATCTGTTCGCAAACGCGTATGCGCACGCTAGTGTTCGTGTGTATGCGATGTGTTGACAAATGTCAAGAAAAAAGGAGGGAGTGCGATAAAATTCATTTAAGTGTAATTGGTCCTTACTTGTGAAATAGATGCATATATGCATGTATCTAACTATCTATCTATCTATCTATTTATCTATCTATCTATTTATATATCTATCTATTTATCTATCTATTTATCTATCTCTCTATTTATCTATCTATCTGTCTATGATTGACAGCCGAATCCACAAGTTTTTTTTATTTATTCTTTCTCTTTTCATTTCTTCTTGTTCCTTTCTGTTGTAGAGCTTAGGTTCGAAAAGTAAAAGACTTTCTCACCTTCCCGAGCGTCAAACAGGCAGTGAAGAGACTGCTGGTCGTCTTCATGTGCAACACTTTATTGTTTAATAAAACAAAAAAAAACAGAGTACGGTGGACTTCTCGCAAAGCATAAAAGTTCAGCGGTTCGGAAACGGTTCTTCTTCAGAGAAAAGTCGAACGGAAAGAAATTAATGACACGTAACAGAGATTTACAACATGTAAGTTACAAAAGAGTATAGCTGCATGTATATTTACACATCTGCACGTGCGTCTGTGTCTGTGTGTATGTCAGTGTGTGCCTGTGACATACAGTGAGAGAGGGAGCGATGTACATCGTGTGAGAAGATCAGCCTGACAAGCAGATAGACAGAAAACGAGCTTACAAAAGAAAAAGAAGTACTAATTATGTCATGATGGCGTATTATGCGGCCATTTTGTTTACTATCCACATATTATTTTTCCCCTCTGTTTTATTTGCTCACTCCGTCATGTATTCTTTTCAGAATAATTTATTGACATGGTTTTAATAGCCGAAGATTTATAATGCTTATTTTTGTTTGATTTTTAAACACGTATTTTTGTATTTCATCAACAATGTTATTAGCAAAACTTAAATAACATACAAAGAACAAGACATACGAAAAGAAAACAGCCATTGGCAGTTTTGAACATGTTTTACTGCATGGCTGACGTGTTAGATGCATACGCTCACACATTCATAAACAAACATGTCTCCACGTATTTTGTATATATTTGCGTAGAGTCTATGGTTAATCAATAATAAGAACCGGGATTATTTATTAAGAATATTCAAGTTAATTTATAAAACAATAATGAAATGTTTTCATACACTCCGTTTCTATAGCTTATCAGTTAGCCCCTTCTCTCACTCTCCCTCCCACCCTCTGTCTCCCTCCTACTCTCAGTCTCTCTATCTCTCTATATATATATCACTTCCTCTCCTTGCAACACATTTTGTCTATCTCACACTTTCTGTACCTTTGCCTCCTTCTTTCGTAATTGTTTTATTTAAATATTTATATATTTATGTATGTTCTATGTATACATACATACATACATACATAAATATATATATATATATATATATATATATATATA
>NC_069005.1:3378216-3380671 GCF_001194135.2 Octopus bimaculoides | reverse complement strand
TATATATGGGGGGAGGAGAGAGAAGAAGTAGAGAGCAAGAGAAGACAGAGAGACAGAGAGACGCAAACAAATACACACACATTGATAAATAGATAAACAGATACACAGCCAGGCAGACAGATACACCGATAGATAGATAGATAGATAGATAGATAGATAGATAGATAGATAGATAGATAGATAGATAGATAGATAGATAGATGCGAAGCAATTTTGCAGGAAGACATTTAGAACATGAATCTGTGGGGGCGTGATATTCTGCTGTATATTATGAATACAATTATTCATTCATTTAATATTAACCGGTGCACATTTGTTAAAGTGCATATATGTGAATTATATATGCCGCACATTAGCGCACATGGACGCAGACTCATGCTGAATTAAGAATACTAACATGTGCGCCAATATACATGCAGTTATGCACGGAAAGATATGGTGCTGGAGAGCGATTAATTGATTAAAAGATAGGTTTGTCTGTTCAAGAAGTTAGCTTAGAAATGAAGTGGATCTAAGTTCGAGGTAAGTGCATGCGAGTTATTTCTACAATTTTTGTGGGATTGTGTGAGAAATTTTGTAAAATACCTAAAATTACACACACACACACGCACACTAACACACACGCACACCCGCACACATACAAACGCATACAAACGCATACACACATACACATACACGCAGACAGAAAACACAATCACATACAGACACACATACAGAAAGAAACACATACACACACACACACACACATATATATGTACAGATAGATAGATATATAGATACATACATACATACATACATACATACATACATACATATATACATACACAGGGAGGCAGACAAATAGATAGATAGATGGAGAGAGATAGAAAGAGACAGACAGACAGACACACACACACAGACAGAAAGACAAATAGATAAATGATAGATAGATATAACGCTAATGAGCAAAAAAGTGATATAGGTATGTCAATAAATGTTAACTGCGATTCCAGTTGGTTAAGCACTATTGCTTCTTTACCTTTTCCATCAAAATACCACGCATGAAGACCAACCCGCCTTCAATATGAACGATTATTTTAATGTAGATCTTTTTCTATTCTTCGAAATTCGCCAGTTAGACGAAAATGACGATCGTCAAAATGTGATTCAATATGGTGATGGGACCAAATTTATATGCAATACTGGTAGTTAATACCGTAGATCTTCGGATGCGTTGGTTTTGAAATTGTGACAGATGGTCATATAATCGAATGGACACATTTAGGAGAAAATTATTATGATGTCGACAGTTAGGAAACTAAATCTGGCTCCCAGAATAGTGATAACGGATGTTGCTTCAATATGTGACGTTTTGAAAGCGGTGTGCTGGCAGAAATATTAGCACGCTACATTCTGAGGTTCAAATTCCGCCGAGGTCGACTTTGCCTTTCATCTTTTCGGGGCCGATAAATTAAGTACCACTTACGCACTGGAGTCGTTGTAATCGACTTAGTCCCTTTGTCTGTCCTTGTTTGTCCCCTCTTTGTATATCCCCTTGTGGGCAATAAGGAAATAAGAATTATTAGCAAGCTGGGCGAAATGCTTAACACTATTTCGTCTGTTTTATTTACGTTCTGAGTTCAAATTCTGCCTAGGTCGACATTGCCTTTCATCCTTTCATCCTTTCAGGGTCGATAAAAAATTACCAGTTGCGTAGTAGGGTGGATGTAATCGACTAGCCCCCCCCCCCCCCCCCCACGACCACTTCCTCTGGAATTTCACAGATTATGCCTGATATATCCACAGGTGACCAACATTCAACCGCCTTTCGAGCGGAATTCGGCCAACGCATTCGTCATCATTGCCCTTTACATTTGTGAGTACTAGACGTCGTGTCTATTGCAATCTGAGTTAGAGCTGTAGGATTAATTAATTTTGTTAACTTAAAGTATATATACACGTTACATGAGGTGTTGACGTATTGACTGCTTTGTTTTTTGTTCTTGTTGTTTTTTTATTTGTACACATATCCACTTTAGAAAATTACTTCATATATTTCTAACCAATAAATCGATAACAATAAATACATTGCATTTATGAACACACATATAGATAGATAGATAGATAGATAGATAGATAGATAGATAGATAGATAGATAGATAGATAGACTATTTGACAGTGGAGCAACCCTCTTACCATACATATCTATCTACAGACAACATCTGTGCAGAATATTCTCAGGCATCAATTCAGCATAAAATACAGGAGGAATTTATTAGTTTATGATCATTATTTTCAATTTGTACAAATAAATACACTCACACACACACAGACATTATATGAAGATAGATGGATAGATAGGTGGATAGATAGATGAATAAATGGATGGATACATAGTTACATGGATAGATAGAGAGATAGATAGATAGATAGATAAATAGATAGACAGACAGACAGACAAACAGACGGACGGAC
>NC_069005.1:3374112-3375667 GCF_001194135.2 Octopus bimaculoides | reverse complement strand
AAAAAAAAAAAAAAAAAAAAAAAAAAAATGAAGACTTGAAACCAGCTAGTTTGTTCAAGTGCAGGCAGTGGGAAACGGCGCATAGCGGATGTCTGCAGCTTTTAGACGTTATCAAGAAAAAATGCATATCGTGTTCGGGTTCTTCGTTGTATAGCATTACAGCGCTCCGATCCGTGAACTTACGATGCCCCACCTACTGGTTCAAATGGCTTGTATTTGTCATGAAGTCGATTTTGGCATGAAGACATGTCCAACCAGATCGATAGATCCTGAGGTACGACAGCGATAGTTGTCTTTCGTAAAGGTTATTCCGAGCGCTAACCACACGCGGTATCTCATGTTTTCATTCCGTGGTATTATTTATTGTATTTTGCTTTTATCAACTTATCTAAGACGTAATTCGGATATTAATAAACCACACGTTATCCGTGCCTGATGCTGTGACATTAGTGAGGATAAACATAATCCCTTCTTAATTCCAAAAAAATTTAGGTGATCACTTACGCTGTAAATGAAAGGACGTCAGATTTCTTTGCAGCAGGTGAGGAGAGGAGTTTCCACTGCATAGATTATCCCTTTGTCTCTGGCTCAAAGTGATAAAACACTTATCCCGGCTTAGGAAACGATTAAACAGAAGCCAACTGGATCTGCCTCAAGCTATATCAGATGTTACTGTGATGCCACCGAGCAGAAACCTTCGTAATAACATGTTCATTGTAAATAAGATACTAAGCTCTCTCACCGGATAAGCTAGTGGCATTGCTGATATTTATAAAAAGGGTGGATATTGAAGCCTGCAGGATTTCGCAGCTCTAGCGTCAATCCTTCGTAGACAGCATCCGTAAATGCGATATCAACATGGCAACACTCTCTGCCCGATTTCAAAGATATGGTTTGATTAAATACGAAGAGTAATTCCCTTGCCAATTTTAGCTATGTACTTGTTGTTCGTTTCTTTTTCAATGTGAACGATCGTGTTACAATCTTGTGATATCAGTTAGTGTGTGTATAACTTTCAAACCAGAGATTTGATCTTATCAGATGAATGATGTATTCCTTAAATATACGCATAATTAATGCGTTCCGATCGTTTTGATACTTAGAGGGAGGGTACGTATTACTACGAGACTCGATAAATACTAGACACATATATCTTAATAAATTATAGACGTTCGATTAATGACATCTCAGAAACTCGTGTAGTAATACACACACGTACATACCTATACAAAGACATATGTACAAATAGTAATATATATACAGGTATACGTACGTGTGTGTGTGTTTTTACATGCATTTAAAAATAATATTAATGTTCTACCTTAAGAATAACAATTGCGCATCTGCTCTTAGTATGAATGTTAATACAAGGGAAATGTGTTCAATAGGATTTATCTAAACACAAGCACACAAGTATACACACATACATATATCATACATATATATACACGTACATGCACACGCGCGCATACACGCACACACACACACCCACACACACGCGCACACACACACACACACACACACACACACACACACATATATATATATATATATA
>NC_069005.1:3373282-3374065 GCF_001194135.2 Octopus bimaculoides | reverse complement strand
CGTGTATAAGTTATAAGACATTCGTTAATGTTGGGTGTGTTAAAATCATTGATAGCAACGATTCCTTCATTCCACAGGTTGTGGTATTTTCCAAGAGATATAAAAATCATGTATATCTGGGAATTAATCAATTCTGTGTCAAATATTCCAAAGATTCAATTTATTTTATTTACATAATTTATTGTTTATTTAATTTTTTTTTCTTCCGCAAAACTTAGCTACAGCATGAGATAACAACAACATTCTGAGGTGTTCTAAGTCTTACGTCAATCATCAGAGGAAAAATTACGTTATGCCATAAAGTATAAAGTATCCATCTTTGCATAATAAGGAAGAAAAATTAATGTTTGCCAAATAATATTCATGAGCTTGTCATATGCCAAAAACGGATGAGGTCGCAGTGATACGGAATGCGAAGTTTTAACTTATTAAATATTTTCTTTCTACACAATGAAAGCCGAACACTTCATGTAATAGAGAAACACACTGAGGCTTATGAAAAAAAAACTATATGAGAATCAGTGTTTCAGATTGACACAGTCTTCATTGCAATCTACGAAGGCATCAGATTGCAAAGACGCGAATTGCAAGTATTGATTATTTCAGTGTGTGTGTGTATGTGTGTGTGTGCGTGTGTGTGTGAGTGTGTGTGTGTGTATCTGTGTTTCTGTGAGAGTTTGTGTTTGTGTGTTTATATCCATGCATCGATATGTGTGGATATATAAATAAATATGCATATATCCTTGTATGTATATATATATATATATATATATATATATATAT
>NC_069005.1:3371928-3372778 GCF_001194135.2 Octopus bimaculoides | reverse complement strand
TATATATTTATATATGTATGTATGTATGTATATATTTATTCAGTTTCCTCCTACCATAACCACACAAGGCGTTGGTAGCCCCGGGGCTGTATTAGGAGATATTTGCCCAAGGTGTCACAGACTGGGACTGAACCAACATATAAGCTGTTGGAAATGCGTTGCTGATTTTGAGGAATGACAACGTATTTTGAAGAATATTTCTGTAGAATAAACATATGTCTATATTCGCAATTTTTAACTAAAGCACAATCACATTAATATGCAGTTTCATAACTTCATGTAAGTATTAGCAAGTATACTTACATACTTATGTAAATAAATGCGTTCGCGCGTGTACAAACACCTACAAACACACAAAGCACAGGTCTCACACACACTTACACATACACAGATATACATACATATATATATATACACACACACACGCCCCCATATATATTATATACATATCAATATCTATAAAACAGAAGATGTTTGTGTGTGTGTGTACGTGATGTGGGTTATACACATCCACAAATTAGCACGCATATCGCTCCACTTTTAGGAGGACATTGTTCATGGCCCTATCTGTGTTTTTGTCAACTTTTTCTCCCAGAGGCACCCGCGTATAGCTGTAAAAATCGATAAACTTTTACCAATTTTGAAGTTTGTTGACATGGCGAAATCAAATCTGTGCGTACGCGCGTGAAGGAGAGAGAGAGAGCAAGAGAGAGAGAAAGAAAGAAAGAGAGGGAGAAAGAAAGAAAGAGAGAGAGAAAGAAAGAAAGAGAGAGAGAAAGAAAAAAGAGAGAAAGAAAGAAATAGTGTTTGTGACAAGGGGAGAAACAGAGTGTTTGCCAAGCGTCTAAAA
>NC_069005.1:3367995-3370945 GCF_001194135.2 Octopus bimaculoides | reverse complement strand
ATATATATATATATATATATATATATATATACAGAGAGAGTATAGCACAAAGCGTTAATTGCGATCTAATGATGTAAATATTAGAAGATTAATAATTAGTTAATTAACGAAAATAGTCTGTAATCATATTCAATTGTCTCAATACCTAGAACATACAAACACATGCATTCCAAACAAAACAAAAGCACATGAAAATGCATAGGGAGAAAATATTCACACGTTTGTATTGATGAAGACTAAATTAGGCTACTGCATTAACGTTTGTACGAGTTACGATATTTACACGAGATTTGCAATTACATAAATTGTAAATGAAATCATTCAGTGAAATGGATACTAAATAAACAAACATGTCTAAACATTAATGTATGGCTAAATACAGAAACAAATAGTAATTGAATAAATAAGGTTTGTTAATGAACGAAAAGGTAAAATACGATGTACTAATTCACTGGAAATAAATTTACGATGAATCTTATGGGCCACACCTACTGTTATTCAAGCATTAGATTATACGCGCGTGTCTCAACGTCATTAAAGTTACAAGAGACGTTAACAGTATATGATGGATATTAATAAACAGATTTATCTGAAATATTTATAGTCAACTGGTTGATACACTAGTTTCAAAATTTCACACAACGCCAGTCAGTACGGGGGGCAGCGATAAGTTGATTAGATAGGCCCCCTACTCACCCCCTGTCATCAACTGCTCTTCATATTATCAACGTCGAAAGGATGAAAGGGAAAGTTGAACCCGGCAACTTTTGACTTCGCAGAGTAAATTGTCCGAAGACACTTTACATACAAACATACACACATATATATCGTTAACCAGCTAGAGGATATGGGCTCTTGGGGTTAAAAAAATCGCAGTAGAGTTTGTTCCAACGGACAGCCATGTTAAGGTGGATACGATTATCACTTGTTTCCAGTTTTGTTTGTCAAGTATTTAGATGAAGCTCCTACATTAAGTTTAGCATTGCATAGGAATGGTATGTAACACAAATGCGGCTTATTTATTTATTACGTCACGTCTTTAGTTGATAATAGACACATTGTACTTAATTATTTCATAGGCTTCCGATACGCACAAATTAGAAAACCGCTATTACATTTATTCAGTTTTGCTTTATATTCCACTTACCAAGCTGTTTTCTACTCGATTCCATTATCGTTGAACAAACAGAGAAAAGAAACTAAGGATGTAAACATAGCTTTCATTCTATCCCGAAATCTACAAAAATGGTAATAGTAGCTAGATTTACATTTTCTTGCTATAGCCCCAATGTAAACATATACGTTTCCTGACTCGTTTAGGGGGAGAGTGAGAGACAGAAAGAGAGAGGAAAGTAGAAAAAAAGACAGAACGAAACAAAGAGAGTGAATCAATCAGACATTAACGGCGCTCTTACACTCACATTTTTGGTAGAATATCTCTAGTACAGGCGTTTATTTAAAATTCAATTATGTCCACAGTTTTCTACAATTGGCGACTGCAAAAGCCCCAGACGGACATGTGTATCAAATATCGAGTAATGCTGTTCGAGATATTCATTATTTTGTAGGAAGAAATAGCTATGTTAGGGGCTGAGAAATTGCACATCTTGAGGAGCACAGGTCAAAAGGTATATGTATGTGTATAGAAAGGGAGAGAGAGAGAGAGAGAGAGAGAGAGAGAGAGAAATATACATAAATAGATGGAGATATAGACAGAAGGACAAGTAGATAGACAGACACACAGACAGACACACAGACAGACACACATATAGATAGATAGATAGATAGATAGATAGATAGATAGATAGATAGATAGATAGATAGATAGAGAGACAGAGAGAGAAACAGAGAGAAAGAGAGAGAGAGAGAGAAACAGAGTCTGAGAGTGATATAGAGAGACATAAGCAGAAAACTAAAGAGTTAAATGCAGGGGAATATTTAGATATTCAAGTGTGTATAATAACAAGAGGATATGTAGATGTCAACGCACTGATGTGCTTCTCTATGTGTTTGTGTGTGTAAGTGTGTATGTGTGTGTGTGTGTGTGTGTGTGAGAGAGAGAGAGAGAGAGAGAGAGAGAGAGAGAGAGACAGAGACAGAGACAGAGTTTGATAGAAAATGTTTGAATTTGAGATAGTAACATTTCATAGTAACATTTCATAGTAACATTTCATATAAACATAATCGTGAAGCTATCTACAAATGCATCTATATTTCAATTTATAATTGCATGCCTACAGTTGTATTGTCAAAAGTTACATATTTACTATAAAGATATACTTAGAGATTCACAAACAAACACACAAGCGTGTGTGTATGCATGTATGTATACCTATATATGTGTGTGGGTGCGTGTATGTTTCTATAAGTGTATGTATATTTATATGTGAGTGTATTCATGATTCTTATATAAAATGGATACATGAGTGTATAATAATATATGCAAATAATATATGTATACATACATGAGTACGTACAAGCACACATGTATATATGTATATACACACACGTAAGTATTCGTGTACATTAAAATAAGCTATTCCAATATTATATACACCTAACATAAATAATTTTATAAATTATATACTCCATTGTTATTTTCAAATTTTATACTGCCTTATTTCTGTATCATTCCTTTGTGTATATATAAACAGTTTTCCTGGCAACCAAATTACTATGTAACCAGTTTATACTAGTACAAAAGCGTGTGTGCAGACATATACGTACTTATATATGAATATCTACACACATATATGTATATGTATATGTCTATACATATGTGTGTGTGCGTGCATATATTTATATATGTATATATATATACATACATACTGGCGTTTATATTTAATCACACTGACACACACACACACATATATATATATGAAGTAATGCAGGTTTCTTTATCTCTCTCTCTCTCTCTCTCTCTGTCTTTCACTATATATATATATATATA
>NC_069005.1:3366830-3367625 GCF_001194135.2 Octopus bimaculoides | reverse complement strand
TGTGTGTGTGTGTATGTACATTGGCTCATATGCAAATGTATATATATACGTGTTTTGCATGTGTGTGTGGTTTGTGTGTGTCTGCGCGTTGTTTTGTGTGAAAACTTTCTATAATTTCACTTCCACGTCAATCACACACGCATACAATTCCGAACGTAGAACCTTAGCATCGACACATCCGTCTTACTCTGACGCACAAACACCGCATAAACTCAAAAAGAAAAGAAACAAAATATGCTATCAAATATACAAAATGATGGTCTCTGGAACGAAAGTGTTTATTTGCAATCGAAATTCAAATAAAACATAACATTTCGGTGTATAAATTATACTGAAAGCTCGTATGACTTCAGCCTACCGTGTATTATTATAACGCAAAGCGAAATCCACATGTTATTAGGGTCTCACGCAATATTTCCATCATATCATCTCAACTATTGACTCCGAGTTGGAAGACGTTGGCAAGTGGCCAGATCAAAATGCCAGTACAGAGGAAAGAGTAAACCGATGTGGATATGTTGTATTCTTCGGTCTCAAGTCGGATATCTGTGGTTTGTTTCGTTAATACAGTTTTTATGTTTATTCATATATGCGCATTTTATTATATCTTCTAGTTTTATTTTCTTAATCATGTTAACACATTCATGCGCACGGAATTATATACGACCACACATAACCTCACATGCATAAATACATGCTATAGTAGATGCATATACACACGCACACATACACACAGAGATATACCTACATATATATATATATATATATATATATATATATATATATATATATATA
>NC_069005.1:3361621-3366640 GCF_001194135.2 Octopus bimaculoides | reverse complement strand
TATAAATTAATTCGTGTTATTTATCAATCATTTGCTCCAGTCTCTTCCTTAATCATCCGTTCGACCATCGTGGTTCATCTCGACATTTTCTGATCTATGAGATTACCTTATCCTGATAGAGCAATGAGAATCAACCAATTACTTTGCTCCGAGCCCTGATTCGCTGCGTATCTTCTCTACACTTTCAATGGCATCTTCTCACTCAGTATCTATATAGATACACACGCACTCACACACAACACACACACACACACACACACTCGCACTCACACACATACACACATACTTATGTCTTCGTTAATCATGTTAATTCAAACCCAGCTGTTGTAAACATTTGTTTTTTTTATATTTGCTTGTTTTGTTTCTTTTCTTTTCCTTTCGTTTGTGATCGGTGTAAAAATAAGTTTCTTTTGTAATGTTTCTTATAAGAAATGTATTCTCCTGACCCCTACATAGGATTTTCTTTTTCAAAGAGCTACATAATCCGATACTGCTTTCTCTTGTGAGACACATGTAATATAATATTATGTCAGAATCTAAGCTTCCTGGAAGACCTCTCGAAATAACTCCCAATTTCCTTCTTATTACTACCATTGTTATAAAAATCCATTGAAATTAGTCAAAGTATTATTCATTCATCGTAATATATATATCTAGAAATAATTGTTACAGAAATGTAATCGTAGTATCGTTAAAATGCTGAACTAATTACATTCCACCATTAATTACTTTTCTAAAATTAATTAACCTCACAAAGGAAAAACAACTAGCCTAATACATATTGAGGGCTGACACTATGAGCTATAATCATCTCCTCTCTTCATAGAATTATTGTTATTTTTTTCTTTTCAGTTCTGGCAAATTTCTCCAGTTATTCGATGTAGAAGTTATATTTTTTATTCCGTTATTCATATTAACTTTGTGGAAGTATATTCTTTTATGCTTTCTTTTCAGTTTTTGGCAGTCTGAAAGAGACAATAACAACGAAAGGTGTCAATTGTCTAAACCAACCGGAATATTGATAAAGAAAAATTAGAAACGAAAAACAAAAATAAAAGTTAAAAACTTAGGCCTAAATCTGGAAAATTTTCAAAATTCTATTTTCTTTGCAAAACCATGATGTATATTGAAAACAATAATACCAGGTTGTTAACATTGGCACTTTTAAAATTTAGCTGAGGCTATATTTAAATTAAACAAAACGAATAAATTGCTCAAGTTGCCAAAATATATTAAAGAAAATATTAGACGATGGCTTCACTTAAGCCATCAATTTAAATAAGTTAAGTCATCAACTTGTTAAGTCATCAAGACTTGTTAAGTCATCAATACTTGTTAAAGATTCGACGATAAAAAATAGAATGTATTTTAAATGATTAGTGTACTGAAATAAATGGCAATGCTGTGATGTTCATCACTTAATAATAGACATCTGTGGCTTGTATTTTAACATCTGGTGTACAACAATGTAATTGTTTGTGAAAATACCATTTTTTTCTTTTCTCTTGTCCAAAGACAGAGAAGACGTCCTTTTCATTTTGCCAAATATTGTTTTGTGCTCAACCAGAATAAAATTGTGTGTGAGCCTTAGCGGTGTCTGTGAGTGTGATGACATTGTGGGAATAATGTACTCCAAAGTGTATGTATGTACGTGTGTAGGTAGGCAGGAAGGCGATCCTTGGACTAAATATATTTGTGGATTTTATTATCTAGCAACAGCCCAACACTATTGTATTTCTCATTTTCTCGTAAGAATCCCAAATCTTTATACATTTTTATAGTAGTATTTTCAGAAGTACTTAATATTTTGGCAATTTCCAACTTAAACGGTAAGATAAAAGAATGTTTGTTTTTAAATTGTATTTATGTATTTATTTTTTCCTGTTACTAAAAGTTATTTGCGAAAAACAAAAAAAACAATGATATTGACCGAACACAGGAGCAAATTTTAGGTTTCGCGCAGATATTTTTGCTGGCTTCAGAGTTCTTTTGTTGGTTTTAATCAACTTTTCTATTTGTGATGGTTAATAAAATACGCCATATTTTATTACTCAGATCTTTTTTGCTTTCTAATAGTATGTCTTCGTTTTAACTTAAAATTGTTAACTATTAGTGAAAGATCAGATGTCGTTTCATATTATTTCTGCCGAGAGCCATGATATATTAAAAAAAAACCCATCAATTTGCGAGCCTTAGCAAACCAAATTATAAATAATAAATATTAATAAATATGGTAAATGAAACAAAAGTTAATACGAAACAATATTTAGAAATAGAAATGTGCAGAAAGTAAATCTATGTCAGGGGTGGAATTGAAATAAGCGATTCGAATTTTATGGTTATAATTGGTAGATACGACTGCAGGACTTCGGGAGTCGGTGTTAATATTTTTCTTTATAATAACAGTTGCATTAATATTCTTAAAGGACATTAAAACCAACGTAGATACAACAATATTGTTGTGGATATGGAAAACAAAATCGGGGGTTGTTACATATGGAATGGTCTGCATGATAGATTTGGGTCAAGCCTGACCAAGAGCTAAGCAAATCAAGAACACGCTTTGTTATTTATCGGGCAACTTCTGTGATTCTAACTATGCGCGATTGTCTGTGTGTGTGTGTGTGTATGTGTGTATGTGTGTGTGTGTGTGTGTGTGTGTGTGTGTGTGTGTGTGTGTGTGTGTGTGTGTGTGTGTGTGTGTGTGTGTGTGCGAGTGCATTCACGTCACAACATGTTTGAATGTAGATAACTAGAACTGCGTGGACGATTTAGATTTTTAATCATGATAGCGTTAATTTGTTATTTAGAAGTTTGTGAATCATGGATATTCATAAACAAACAGTAAACTACAGATTGTATTTTAGAGACTGACATCACAAAACGAACGACTGACGAGAAAAGAAAAAATAAACAGTAACAAACAAAAATGCAAACAGTGTGTTTGATTGTTCTAATTGTTTTGTTTCAGTAATATTCGTCTAATGAATAATTTATCGATGCTAAGCTAAAGTTGTAAATTAAAGAACACTCTAATGGTTTATATCTTTTTTCGTTGTTGTTTTATATTCATTTTATTTATGTTCTAGTTTTATTGATATTTTTGTGCGTTTTATTATCGTGATTTTATTTCAAATTTGACGGAGATTTGTCGTTGGATTTAATGCACGTAGATATTGTATATTCGCTTGATACAACTGGCCTCATCGCTGTTCACGAGAATCGTATAAACATCATCTCCTTGTAGATATGCATAGTTATGTTACGTTCATACAAATCAACTTTATTTTCGGTGATTTTTTTCCTGGTATTTTTGTCTAAAACATTAATATGCAATTACCAGTGAAAAGGATGTAGGTCAACCATAACGTATCATGGAATATACTTGTCATACACATAGGCAATGTTATGCATCTCTCGCACTCCCTTCGCTCCTATCAAATTTTGTGTACCAAAAAACTACACCAATTTGTATATAGAGATAAATAACTAATGTCAGTGTGAATTGAATTATTTGCAGAGTCAAAAAGTCACGGCTTCCTTTAATTGTATCAGGGGCCAGATAATACTAATTGGCATGTGTAAACCCCATCCAAACACAACGTTTACAACTATCAAATATATTGAATTGGGTAATAGCCCGGAATTAATATGGTATTACTGAGAATAGCATAGACAACAGGTATACTTTATTTTCAAAGATATAATTATGGAGAATACTGCGTAGGGTTGAAGGCAATTGGCAGATCTTTTGGTGCATGTGGTTACCATATTTTACAGTCGATCGAGCTTGTGATTGACACAAGGCAGGAAGAAAGTATACCAGGTTTGCATCCTATTTCATTGATCGCAATATATCACGTTTAAATATATATATTCATTCTTCTAGTGTACAAAATACGATGTCACAAATTAAAGAAATAGAAATAAATTAGGCGAGTAAAAATACAAGGGATTTCATATCAGATATAATACTTTGAATGTATTGAAATTACATAAACACAGACACACATAAACACGAATGTTGTCGGTGAAACTTTTCCTATTATGCACTTTTTCTGTTTCCCTTCCTGACGAAGAGCCTTGCTGAGAACGTCGAAAGCTGTCTTCGTTACAAAGCGTCAAACTAAGACATTCCATGTCCACGACTTCTTTTTGGTTTTATATAATATTTAATGTTCAATTATTCGATTAGACTGTGCCCATACCCAAACACCACTACACACAAATATATATATATATATATATATAAGGATTTCGTAATGAGATAAAGAACGAAGGCTGTGTATAATATAGAACATTTATAAATAGGTCTTACAGTTGTTTCTATATATATATATATTTAGATATCCCTATGCATACATGCATGATATATATATATATATATACATACATATGTATATACATATATATATATATATACGTATATATGTATGTATATGTCATACACACTCTCTTAAAATATATAATATAATATAATTTTATATATGAATGTCTTGTGTGCGTGAGTGTGTAAATCGAAATACTATTCGTAAATATGTAACCATTTGGGACTAAACAACATAATCATTGGTGTGACCTTTATAATATTTCAATTATTGTTACGAGTAGCTGTATTTAAAGCCAATTATTCAATGACATAGACATCAAAGAGAAAACAGCGAATATAAAAACAAAATCGAATAGATGTAGAGGCTATTCATAAATTCAGAAAACTGAATTAATTAACATCATTAATTATGTTCACTTTAATATAAAGCAAACACAGCGTCATGATTCAAAGTGTTTTATAAATGAAGTGGTAGATAACTATGTTTGAAATTCGAATTAATTAACGTTGTTGTCAGATACACTCTACGATTTATTTCCGTTATGTACTTTTCATGTAATACTTATTAAAGACGAAAATAGGTGTAATAAAGTGCAGAGACAGATTGGTCTTTAAAAGTTGCATTGATTATATATATATATGTATATATATATATATACATATATATATATATGTATATGTATATATAA
>NC_069005.1:3356778-3360209 GCF_001194135.2 Octopus bimaculoides | reverse complement strand
ATATACATATATATGTTCAAAATTGAATGTAGAACTTAATTTTAGGCACCAGAATATAGTATGGTATTATCCAAACAATTCCAAAAACAAGGTGATCAAAAATCAAAAAAAGCAACACGGATTTCATAGATTATTGCAGTACGCACGTTTCATGCTACTCCATTTATTTACGTAATGCGAGCATTACATTAAATGTAAAATGTAGAGCACATGGATACATAAAATTTACTGAAAATTGCATTTCAGCAGAGTGGACATATTACTGTTGTGACAACATTTAAACAATCTAAGTCGGAAAGAAGAATACAAAGAAAACCATCTTAGCATAGCCAAGGCTATCAGGCTAGCCTGTTAGCCTGGGCTATATTTATATATACAAATACACATACGGACTTACATAAGTGCGATTGTGTGTGAAAATGTAAGTGTACGCATGCGGAAATATGAGGCCACATGAGTGACCGTTCAGATATATATGTGCGCGCGTGTGTGTGTGTGTGTGTGTGTGTGTGTGTGTGTGTGTGATGCAATTGAATATATCAGGAAACTAAGCTAAAATATAGCATTGTACTTTATGTAGAAATGAAATACGTATATATAGATAACGTAATCACAAACGTACACACATTTATATTGTACGAATGTATGTGTACACACGCACACAGACAAGTACAGGGACATGCACATACATACACACTCGCACACACACACACACACTCGCGTGCATGTAAGCACATATATACGTGTGTATCAATATATATTCGAAAAAAATGCCATTGACTTAAGTAGGCCTTCCCACCATTATAAATAAATATTCGCAATTTCTTATGTATACATAGATACAGTTAATTGTACTCATATACAACCTCAGCAAAATGGCAACGATGGGAATACATACATTCATACAAATATATATATATATATATATATGTGTGTGTGTGTGTGTGTGTGTGTATGAATATATGTATATGTGTGTATATAATGATATATATATATTTATGTATATATATATATGGATATATATATATATATATATATATATATATATATATATATATATATATATATATATATATATATATATATATATATATATATTTATATATGTGTATACACATTTCTATGGATGTGTGTATGCGTGTATGAATAAGAAGACTATTAAAATGACAACAGATGATATTATCTTAAGTTTATGATAAAGCAATAGGCAGAATATTATCCAGTACTGAAATGTATATAGGCGACATCCTCTCAGTGAAAAATCTCTTAAAACTGTCAGCGCGTTACATCGTGGATGAGATGGACGGGGATGGTAGTACTGTCCGCCATTGATGCCTGGTTTTTCATTTTCTCTTTTTACTAGACTATTTCGCCTCTTTAAAAAGTCTTTGGTAATAAATATTTTATATGGGGGTGGCCAATTACTCTAAGTATAAAATTCAAAGAAGCAAAAACGGTCGTAGTATTATTGCTATGTATATACATATATATCGAATAAGTTAATTTTTTTTTGTATATCTATATCTATATATATATCTATATATATATATATATATATATATATATATTTATTTATTTATTTATGTGTTTTAGCCAAGTGGCTGCGGTCATGCTGGTGCACCAATATATATATATATATATATATATTGGTGTGTATGTGAATGTGTGGATGTGCGTGTATATATGTATGTATGTATCTATCTATCTATCTATCTATGTATTTAAAAGCACACAAGTGTATTTTTATCTATATGTATATTAATATTTCGTTGATGTCGAGTTGCGATGAAAGCAATTTAACTATAGGGTTATTCAATTGATTTTTCTGAGTACATAATTGTTCTACTTTTACAAGGAGAGAGGCGACAGTGATTTCGAAGTTTAAGCCTGCTGTAGTCCTACCAGCAAATGGATGATTCCACACAGAATCATATCCTTAATTTATGCACGTAACAAATAATAATAGCAGACTTCACTTTTAAGATTCGATATTCCAATGTTGATAATGGCACTAACATTCTAAGTTTTTTTCTGGCAATTATCCGTTCGCACTCCACTCAGTCCCCAAACGCAACAAGTCAGTTGATGTTCTTCGCCGACAAGAATCTCACCAAAAACCTCATCGCACTTCCTTACCGCTATTCCCTCATAGAATGCGTTTATGGATTTTCCATCGACTGCATTTCGAGGAAGAGCCCTGTGCGCTCTTGACTGTATTCCATCATTTTTTTCTATTTTGCTGTTTAGCCCTGACCAGCAGGTCTGTATATACGTAGATGAATACATACATTCATACATACATGCAATAGTCCCTCGACTATCGCGGGTGTTACCTACTATATCCCTCCAGGATAGGTGAAAATCTGCAGAAGCAGTGCTCTTCTGTATATTTATTATTATTATTATTTTTATTATTATTATTATTATTATTATTATTATTATTATTATTATTATTATTATTATTATTATTATTATTATTATTTATATAGCACCAGGCCGTCCAAAGCTTTGTGAGTAGATTTGGTACACGGAAACTGAAGTCCCATGCTGTATATATCTCTGTGTGTCTGTGTCTTTGTCTGTCCCCACCACCATTGCTTGACAACCGATGTTGGTGTGTCTTACGTCAACGTATGTTAGCGGTTCTGCAAAAGAGCCCTATAGAATAATTACTAGGCTTACAATGAATGGGGTCTATTTGTTCGACTACAGGCGATGCTCCAGCATGGCCGCAGTCATATGACTGAAATAAGTGAGAGAATAAAAGTGATACAGGAAGTTTGGTGAAGTGTTTCGCAAATTGAAATTATATAAAAACGATAAGAGAAATAGAGAAATTTTAGGGAAAAACGCTGGGAGGAATGTAGAGGAAGTTAAACAAATAGAAAGAGAGACAGAGAAAGAGAGAGTAAGGCATAATGAGTGCGAGAGAGACAGAGAGAGAGGGGAATAAAAGATATAATCAAGTGTATAAACGAGAATACGATGTGAGTTTCTAATAGAAATTGAAAGACAAACGATGTGAGAACAAACGACGAAGGATGAAAGACGAAAAAGAAGAAATAAACGCAAGTGAGAAACATATAACATATATTACGAGTGTTGTACAGTCTAAAACTGCATATAAATAGAACGGCTCGGCGGGCGCGATTTATTTCCTTTAATTACGGGGATATGAAGGAAGAATCAGACGCACTCAAAATCACTAAAATATGGCGATGTATTTTAATATTGATATTTGAATTTCCTACAGGAGTTTCCTCGTATATTTTATAACATTAGAATAGATATACCTACATATATAGCGAGCAATCTGTTGCTATAGCAACGAGATATATTGAAATAGAAATATAGAAGACTATATTTATATATGTGTATCTATGAGTATGTACATATATGTATATATATGTATATATACATATATGTATATA
>NC_069005.1:3353892-3356389 GCF_001194135.2 Octopus bimaculoides | reverse complement strand
TATATATATATATATATATATATATATATATATATATGTGTGTGTGTATGTATATATGTATGTATACATATGCATATATATACATCATTATGTATATGCTTGGAGAAGCAGACGAAGAGAAACAAAACAGATAAAACAAGGAAGAATCTGAAGTAATGGGGGACCAAAGAAATAAAAGTATGATGTTACACAACAAAACACGCGTTGCAATAAACCGTAGAAATGAAATGCCGACAACTATAGAACAGCTTCAATGAAAATAAACGTCTGTCGTGGTAACAAAACAATAATGAGAGGAACAGAAAAGGTGTTTCATTTTCTAAGTGTATTGTAATAAAAGAAAAGAATTACAATAAGATGAGAAAAGTATGGAAAGATGATAAATAGAATAAGATAGAATATAATATATGCAAATCATATATTTCTGCCGGGCATACACTCTTGCAGGCTTAGTGTAAAAGGGAAGTTGGTAAGTGTGAAAGTAAGACAGGAGATTAAGAGAAAATCTGAATTATAGTTGAGAGTAAGTATTGAGAATGAAAGACGATGAGAAGGCAATTCAGAAAAGAGAACAGATTAGAAAGTCAGAACTGGAAGGAGGAGAGCATTACAAGATGATGGAAGGACGATGAAGAAAACAAGCAATAATTTCAGCTTTGTAGGTCTCTGACGTAGTTCAAAATAAATGGGTTTCATTACCTACTCTTTCTTAAATAAACGCGCATGATATTCCAGTTTAACCAGTTAGATATTCGCCTTAAGTATGCAATGATTTTGAAAACAGAGTTTGCCTGTGTTTCTGTCTTATTTCGAATTCTGTAAGCTTTATTGAATGTAATCTATTAACAACGTAACTGTGTAATAAGTGGAAACGTATGAACTGGTTGTCACAATAGCTAAAATGACAAGTGTCATACAGTCATCTAGTTACGTTTATCTACTCTTTTTTCCTATAACGCATTAACGTTTCACTCTCGTGATGTCGAAAAATAAATATCTGTTAAGTTGATGTAATATCCATCATCGAAATCGCTTGTCCTACTCCATAAGATGGAAATGATTTAACCTCATCAACTCCTCTTTTCAACAAGTCATTTGTTTATTTTGCTTATAACTTGCTGTCTTGATACGAACTCGAAACAGTCCGAAACTCTCGTCGACACGAAAACAGGTTTGTTTACAAAAGGGTTTTATGCGAACATCCACTCTATCAGAATTTGCACTCCGTGCACTTGATGTCCATGAAGCCGTCTCTTTTTGGATTGTAAAACGAAAATTGTATGTTAGCTAAGGTTTACGTGGCTGTAACAACGAAAAATACAGTTCAAAGTAATCGCTAGTAGTAGCAGTCAAATCTCTCCCAAGTTAGCCGCTACCTTCATAAATGAGAAAGGAGAAAGTATAATATGTACTGAATTATATCAAACTACATGAATTTTATCTGAATAGAAATGCCGCTTTCGTGTATTTACTTAATCACTCATGAGTTTATATCTCACTCTTCACCGTGATGAACGTGAATGAGAACAAGTTGCATACATCACTACATTCTATTATTCCAAATAACGGTCAGCCAGAATTGGTGTGATCGATTATTTCTATGTGCTGATCGATGGATTCTTGTAGTGATTTCGTTGCTTTCATTTGTAGTCAGCCTTTTGTATTTGTTTATGGCTACGCAGTTTAAATACTTTTCTTCCGTTTCTGAGTTTCGTTTCGAGTTTTCTTGTCATTTCTGATTTTCAAACCAATTTCAGGTTTTGCTTCAATTGTTTTCCCCTCCCTACTGTTTTTTATTTCTTTTCTATTTGGATTCCCACATTGATTTCCTTTAACTACTTTTCTTCCTGATTTTTTTTATTTTTCTGTTATATTCGTTTTAATTATTTTATACCTTGAAGGTTGTTTATATTTAAAATCCTTACCTCACCGAAGCTGATACATTTAATTGGCACCAATGTTTTCTCTAAATTCAGTGTTTTTACTTTCGCACGGCTCATAATTACATTTAGGCTTCCTTTGCAGGATAGCTTTATCCAATTTATAGCGGTTTTTCGATATAATTGTACTTTTATTATCTAAAATCTTAATTTCATTAAATTATTATACTGAAGCTTTAATACTTGCTATATTTTTGGTTGGATTGTGTGTGTTTATACCTGTTATCCTCCTTCCAGAACTGACCTTTTGACATTTTATATATGTCACGTCATTTTATGCATTGCACATTGGCATTCGTTTCTAATTTTACCGTTATATTTGAATGCATCGTTTTATCAAATCCATTTATTTCCAAGTATGTCTATCGCTGGTCCTGGTGTCACATTTCGGTGTTTGTACATCATTTTGTGCTATCGGTTATAAATCATTTAAAATAATCCTTCGAGTATCATCGCTGTATTTTTCTAACAAAACACTCCCATTTATATACTGGCTAAATTCCTGTATATATCTTTGTAGGTTCACCAGTTGGATTTGCATTCTGGGAATTTGCTGA
>NC_069005.1:3347763-3348882 GCF_001194135.2 Octopus bimaculoides | reverse complement strand
CTTGACAACCGATGCTGGTGCGTTTACATCCCCGTAACTTAGTTGTTCGGCAAAAGAGCACGCCAGTATAAGCAATAGGTTTACAAAGAACAAGTCCTGGGGTCGATTTGCTCGGCTAAAGACGGTGCTCCAGCATGGCCGCAGTCAAATAACTGAAACAAGTAAAAGCATACAAGAATAACAGATTTAAAACCCCTCAGTCCCTTTTGGTCTACCCTGTGTAATATTGATTCTATTACAGTTTGAACTCAAAATGTCCAGACAACATAACGTTATGAACTATTAGTGGAACACCGGAGCTTTTCTATCAACTGACATCTCCCCTCTTCGTTAAGGTGTATAATGTATTTCAAGATCATTGGTGATACCAGAAGTCGCACGAAAAATTAAAGCGATACTAAAGGAACTTTATTAAATTTATATTTTCTTTTTCTTTCAGTACCTCATTTTTCTCTTGTATCATAATTTTCTCTCTTTCTCTCTCTCTCGTTCACAGTCACGTTTTCTCTTTTCCCCCCATCTATATTTTCCTTTACTCTTCTTTTCACAACCGATTTCTCTTGTTTTATCTTTCCCGACTTTCACTTTCTCTTTCACTCTTTTCCTCGCTTCATGTCCTTCTTTTTCTATACAGGACTTGTTATAGTTTATAAGATAGTGCTACATGAAATGAAACCATATGCAAAATAACGTTGTGGTTTGAATTAATTTTCTGCTTCAATTTAGATATTAAAATATCTGCTGGCCGAATATTATGATCAAGCATGAAATTACAGTAAAACAATTCATAGAAAATTAGATTTCGAAATTTTCTTCTTGGTTAGATTAAAAGATTGGAGTAAAAATATAAAACACAGAAAATAATATAAATAAAGAAAAAAATTAAAGCAAAATAATATTGTTATATAGAAAAGAAGAGTGGCGTTGACTATCGATGTATGATTCATTTATTTCACGTGCATACAAACGCATACGCAGTGCTACATGAGTATAGAGATGCAAACAAACGCTCACATATATGTATACACTCTCTTTCACACCCCATATATATATATATATATATATATATATATATATATATGTATACATGCAAAGGTAAATGTACAGATATATATATAT
>NC_069005.1:3339433-3347245 GCF_001194135.2 Octopus bimaculoides | reverse complement strand
TATATATATATATATAATATATATATATATATATATATATATGTATGTATGTATGTGTGTATGCATATATATACATACATATCAATGCATATATGTATATACATATATATATATATATATATACATTGTATATATATATATATATATATTTATATATTTATTTATATATGTCATACTAGATATATGTATTTATTTATATGTACACTGACGTTTATATCACACATAATGTGTCTACCAATATATGAATGTGTACAAACGTGTTTACCTGCTTACATGTGTGTGTGTAGCCCTGTGTGTGTGTACGTGTGTATGTAGTTATTCGTGGAGAATCATTGAGATAAGAATTATAAAACAGGTATGTACAAGTGTGCTCGATATAATTTTGACTTGTGCGGCATATAATATTTCGATTAAAAGGTTACAGAATAACATAAGCCATATATACTTCCAAGTATAAGTTGCACAGAAAAGGAAATGACAGCCTTGCAACATGGTTGTCTCTGAAAAACATAATCTAATCGTTCTCATCATCACTTTACTAAATAAATAATTTAGATTTAAAGTGAAGGAAAAGTGAAGAAGGAATTTGTGCAAAGTGTCTTGTTCTGAATCACGTAATTGAAAGTTCAGTCATTCTACGTGGTCCCTTAGGAATTAGTTTCTACCGTAGCCCTATAGGTCGACGAAGATCTTGAGACTGGATTCTTTACACTGAAACTGAGATAAGGCGTTTCGTATATGTGTATGTGTGTGTGTCGTTATATTTGTGCTATATTTCTTCTACTAACGCGACTACAACTACCACCGGCGCCGCCGATTTGTAATGGATATAGGTCAATTTAATTAGCGCTTCGGCAAAATTTACCCAATGGAACAGGCCCAAAGCTTTAGAAAAAGTAAGTATTGTGACCGATTTATTTGACAAAACCCTTGAACTTGGTGTCACTGCATGGCTACAGTGAAATAACTACAGAGAATGAAAAAGCAAGCCCCATTCAATTTACGAAGATTTAAACTTATCTATATCTTCGTACATTTCCAAAACATTCTATCGAGCACTCTTCAAGCTACTTACTCAGAAACCCAGAGTTACTGTATTGCAATGATTTCCAAATTGAGCGGTATTGCCCTCTCGCTGGGGGGGGGATTTCCAACGGGTCGTTGAAGAAAAGTGAGGCGATAATGGGGTAACGATTCATGTATAAACAACAAAATAAGGGCTTCATTAGGTAACATTTTATTTGTTAAACACATATGAGTGTGTGTTTGTGAGTGTGTGTGTGTGTGTGTGTGTGTGTGAGTGTGTGTGTGTGTGTGTGCGTGCATGTGTGTGTGTTTGCCTCCCCGTCATCGCTTGACAACCGATGTTTACGTCCGCGTAGTTTAGCGTTTCAGCAAATGAGACCGAAAGAGTAAGTACTAGTCTTACAAAAGAATAAGTCCTGGGACCGACCAAAGTCGGTGCTCCATCATGGACGCAGTCGAATGACTGACATGTGTAAAAGAATGAAAAGAATAGAAATAATAAAATTATCAAAGAACAAGCACTTTACCATAATTATTAATCTCCATAATTTCAATATACTATTTACTTATTTCTATATATCATACTAAAAGCAACAACAGTGTTGAAAGCCTGAAAACCTGAAAACTGCCTTATGCAGGAAAACATATGATTAATTCAGGTGGACACAGCACTTTAGAATCTTTCAGTTACTTTAGAAAATAGTGCGCAGATTGCAATTTTGTTCTAAAACATACTGATTGCATCGCTAGTAAGGCATTTACATATCAATGTATTTACGTTTGTTTATATATTTATTTACTACTGTGTGCACTTTGGCATAGTCGATTTCTCCTCTCCAATTCCAATTATAAATGTAATGATAATCTTCAAAGTTTAACCAACTATTACTAATTTAAACCGGTTTCTTAATTAATTGGTAAATAATTACATTACATTTTTTTGCATATTCTGTTTAATTGTTGTGTAGTTTTTCTGATGCGTTTTTTTTAATATCAATCCCTGTTATTTTGGTTATCGATCATTTAGCTTCTTTTAAATCAAAATGAATATATACATATACATTTATATATATATATATATATATATATACATACATACAATTATATGCATACATCCCTTATATGATTAACCTGACAATCGAATGTTTTACATCGCCGGACACTATGCGTTTTGCATTGTTTAAGCCCTCGATCGCTAGCACACTGATGGCTGGATGAGCAGGTCAACAGTCCCCTTGATCACAAAGCCAGTCCGTCACGCGGTTTCTCATTTACAGCTGAGATGAGTGTAACAACGGGAAATGAGGTTCTGACAGCACGCCGCCGCCATATTCGGTACCTGATAAAATAAAATACGAACATCCTATGGACTTACTGTTGTCTTCCTTTCTGCTTTCTGATTTTGTCTTTTGTTGTTGGGTTTTCGCTTCCCACTCTCACTCTGTCTTTCTCTTCACACCCACACCTGCACAGATATATATGTTTATATGCATGTATGTAAATATATATATATATATATGTAGATAGATATATGATGCACACAAACACACACAAGTGTATATAAATGTATATATATATATACATGTATGTATATATATATATATATATATATATATATATATATATATACATATATATGAGTATATATTTACGTATATATATATATATATGTATAAATATATATATACATGTATACAAATATATATATATGTATGTATGTATGTTTGCATGTATGTATGTATGTATGTATGTGCGTGGGAGTAGATTGCATAAGGAATGCAGTGAGATCAGACATATTCCCATTGGGCGTTTTTAACGATTATACTCTGCTAATCACGTGGTTTTTCATATCCGTCCTCTCTTTTCTCCTGCTGGCGGCCATAATGAAATCTCATCTTACACGTTAGATTTCGACATTGTATAAAACCTTCCTCGCAAATATTTAATCACGATTTTTTTTCTTCTTCCTTGTTTTCTACTGCAATTGGGTTGATTGCATGTCGTTACGTTGTTGTGTCATCAATCAGAATGTGAAATTGAAAACTGCAGTTAGTTATTTTCACACATATAAGGAGCAGAAGCTAACGCACCATGTTGTTCTAGTCGTTAGTTACTGCTCACATATTTCTTTCGTTGCCATTTCTGTTCTTCGTGTTGCTGTAGTTGGTGTTATTGTTGTCTTTGTTGCTGCTGTTGTTATCGTGTTCTTTTCGTTATTTTCTGTTTTTTTCAGCTATAATTGTTGCTCTTTTAAACTCTCTCCCATTTCACCTACATTTCGTTTCCCTAATATTTGCAGTCCTCTACTCCTTCGTTTTCTTCCCCTTAGCGTTATTCAATGAAAATAATTATTATTGTTGTTATCATTGCTGTTATTATTATTGTTACTTTTATTACTTCAAACACGCAAAACATATTAAACAGGAAAAGAACATGTCTAATGTAGGGCTACAAAAAGTAACTTTAGATGCCAAGAACCCTTCTAAGTGTCCTAGCTGTCCATAATCACTTTGTTTTGTGGAGCTGTGCTAATGTAGGTTTTATGTCTATTCCCTCTATCCATCTGTTCAACTTTTAGGGATAGTTCCTAATGAATCTATAACAACTGGGATACATTTTACCTGCACTTTCCATTGTCTCTGTAACTCAATGGCTAGATTTTGTACTTTTCTATTTTCCTTATATCCCTGATATTAAATGTTGCATCATTTGGGACTGTAAACTCAATGATCTGGCACTTTCCATTCTCTTTATCTACTATTACTACTACTAAATCAAGCCTTCTAGCTTCTGTCACTCTGTCAGTCTCAATGTTTAAGTCCCACAACGTTTCATATTTCTTCCTAGTACTATATTAGTTTCATTTTCATACCATTCATCAGTGTGGCCAGATCCTACATTTCTACATAACAACCAGTGGGTTAATTTGTCTAGGTTGTCATGTCTTTTTTTGTATTCTTTCTATGCCAGCATGCTTCATTAACTTACTATATGAGTAACACTTTCCTCTTTTGATTTGCATTACCTACATTCGGAATATACCTGTTCTTTTTATCTCTATCTTGGTTTTTATCTAATTAGTACTTAATGCTATTAGCAAACTCTTTGTCTCTCTTTTGAGTCTCCCTTTGCACAAACATAATCATGTCTCACTGCAACTATTTCTTGCAATTACCTTTAGGAATATACCATGCGAATCCTTCCCTTGCCAGTCAGATAATCTTCCTTGTTTTTTATAGGTGTTTAACTTCAGGTAACTTTTTGGTTTATCTATGTCCTTCTGTGACACGAGCAGTACTTAATAACCTTCATTATTACCTGAGGTTCTTGTTGTAACTTGACAAATGACTAAAGACTCCGGTGCATTTTTACCTACAGTGTATTACGAAGCAATAATAATAATAATAATAATAATAATAATAATAATTGACAAGATTTCAAACTTAGCCCTGCTATATGTTGAACAGGGACGAACTTACAAAGTCGTATTAGATATTGAGCAGGAATAAACTTACAAATACCTGGGAATGAATGAAGTCTCTAATATTCAAAATACAAGCAGGAAAGATAAGGTTAGGAAGGAATGTTACGGATGCATTCGAGTAATTCTGAAGTCTGAGCTAAGTGCACATACCAAGGTGTTAGCTCCAAATTCCTTAGTACTTCCATTTGTAACTTATAGCTACAATGTGTTGAACTGTAATATCAGCGGAATAAAGGAGATTTACAGAAAAATACGTAAGCCGCTTACTTGCAATAAGATGCACCACTTAAAACCAGGCGTAGATCGTCTTCACCTTCTCACAGTCCAAGGACATTGAAGCTTGATCCATATTGAAATCTCTAACAAAACCACCACAAGTGCTGTGTCCAAATATATTGAAACATCTATCAACTGGATGATAAAACCCGTTGGAAATCAAGAGAGGCGTAAGAAGCTCCATTTCATCATGCCGGAAAACAAACAAGTGTCTTTGATTTCATGCATAATTCCCAGCATGTTGGAAGTACAGCATTTGTTCATGCAAAGAAAGTGAAGTGAATGGTAAGGAGAAAAAGCGTGTGAACATTTGGTTGATTTTTGGGAGCAGCATTTCTGTATAGCAAATATTTTCCCGTAGCGAACAAGCTTATGTAGACCAGAAGCAGGCGACACTGTCGCAACGGAGCTCATGGTTAAAGGCAGAAAGTGAAGTCAATGTAATCGACTCACTCACTCCCCTAGTAATACTGGCCCTGTGCTAAAATTTGAAATCATTGTTATGATCCTCAAGGCTGCGAGCTGGCAGAAACGTTAGCAAGCCATACAAATTATTTAGCGTTACTTCGCCCGTCTTCACGCCTTGATTTCAAATTGAGTTGACTTTATCTTCCATTTTTTCGGGGTCAATGAATAATGTACCAGTGTCATCCACTTTCCCGACTGCTACAAAATTGCAAGCCTTCTGCAAATAGTAAAAATGATTATTATCCATACTGTTGTATATGTAATTGTGATGGTAGTAGAGCTTGTGGTGGTGGTTGATGTGGTGGCAATAGTAGTGGTTATGGAGGTTGTGTTGGTGGTCGCAGTGATGGAGGTTGTCTATTGTGCCTATTCATATGACCGTTACAGTTACTATTCCGTGTATATTAGAATTAATAGAGCGGCGCAGAGAGCGATTCAAAATATTTATTTACGTCCATCAAATTCAGAGCTAAATTCCTCCAAATCATCTTTTCTCTTTTCATCTCTCCGGGGTCAATAAAATATGTGGCCAGTCAAATACTGGATCGATTTAATCTGTTTTTACCACTCCCATACATTTGTAGAACTTCAACGTTGCCAATTATCTTTATCATTTCAGTTCTTGTTTATGATGTTATTTTTATCATTTATCTTCATTTTATTCTTATTGTTATTTATTGTTATCATTAACGGTAATAGTAATAAGCACAATACTAACAATAATAATAATAATAATAATAATAATAATAATAATAATAATAACAAAAAAAGTGATATTAACACTTGTATAAATAATAATTTATTTTGTTGGCCTCATGCGTAGAAATCTTTAGGGAATAGAACACCGACAGAATGCAACAATGCTACATCGCGAAAACATTATGAATTCAAGATTATCAATAGATCTGATATAACATGAAAGCTAAGAGATAACCGCTACTAGCAATAACAACGTTAACAACAACAGACCTAGAAAATAGAGAATTGTCTCCAAAATGGTGGCAACCACATATGGAGATTCGTTACAGTCCATATACAATATCAAATTAGATTAACAAGCCAAAGATGAGTGTTTACACTTCGTTGTTGCCACAAACGCAGCGTACTATGGTTAGAGTGAATTCCTTTAGCTATGGCAATTTTTCCTCTCACATTTATATTCCGTCAGATTTATTGTACAGTAATTCCCTGTCCACCCTCATCCCTCCATTCATTTTCAAGTTTTATTTTGAAGAGGTTGATGAGGGCTTGGCATGAGAGGAAATGGCTCTGGCCTCAAACCATCGTAATCATTTCTATCACAACCACTCCAAATCCCTTCTGATAGCTGCATTTAATATTGATATTGAAGAATTGGCGAATGGATTGAAGAATATATTAATAATACTAATAAAATGTAAATAATAATAACATAATAATAATAACATAATAATAATAATAATAATAATAATAATAATAATAATAATAATAATAATAATAATAATTATAATAATAATAATAATAATAATAATAATAATAATAATAATAATAATAATAATAGTAAACGTAATAAATATTTTCCGAACGGCAACAATAGTATATATAGCATCAAGCATTGTACTTCAATCAAACAAACAAACATGTTTTGTAGATGTATTCATATACTCCAACAAGTCAATCCACCTTTCCTTCCACACCCACCTCCATGTAGTAAAGAAAATATTGTAATGGCTTTAAGTTGTAATGACCCCCACCTTTGTAAACTGTTATAATGGAAGAGCAGCTCGGCAAAGTTCAGTGGCTTTTTATCAATCAAAATGTCATCTGACTACGTTAGCACGCAGTAATCTCAGCTGCTAAAGGTCAGCGGAGTAGCACGGATTTCTACGCCATTCTGAAGCAAATAATCACTCTTGCCACCATTTTGTTTTTGTAAAGATGTCGAGCTGTTTGTCATATTAATTTGCTTTTCCCTCCTTTTTATGTATTTGATATATAAATATAACATTTGGTCTCATCTTATTTTATTTTCTTGTTTAATAGTTCGCTCTTGTTCGTTTGCCAATTCTTCATGATGAGGCTGTTTATAACAAATCACACGCACAAACACAGACACACACAAAAGCACACATACACACACACACAAATATTAATACGTGCATCTTTAGACACATAGACATGCATATAATATACATAACCAATGCTTCTGCACAAATATACATATATACACACGGACACATACACACGCTTATGTATAATATATAGATAGATGAATATGAGTACGTGTGTGTGTTTATATGTATACAAATATATGCATGCGAGCGTGTGTATGTGTGAGTTAGTGTGTGCATGTGTATGTATAAATGAGCATATATATATGTGTGTGCGTGTGTGTGTGTGTGTTTTTGTGGGTTTGTGTGTGTGCGTGTGTGTGTGTGCGTGCGTGTGTGTCTGTGTGTGTGTATGCGTGTGTGTGCGTGTGTGTGTGTTTGCGTGTGTGTGTTTGTGTGTGTGTGTTTGTGTGTGTGTGTTTGTGTGTGTGTGTTTGTGTGTGTGTGTGTTTGTGTGTGTGTGTGTGT
>NC_069005.1:3331925-3339418 GCF_001194135.2 Octopus bimaculoides | reverse complement strand
TTGCGTGTGTGTGTTTGTGTGTGTGTGTTTGTGTGTGTGTGTTTGTGTGTGTGTGTTTGTGTGTGTGTGTGTTTGTGTGTGTGGGTGTGTGTGAGTGTGTGTTTGTGTATGTGTGTTTGTGTGTGTGTGTGTGCGTGTGTGTGCGTGTGTGTGTGTGTGTTTGCACACGGAAAACCCCAAAGCAAGAAATAGCTGTGAACGACGACCTAAAATGTTATTCTCACTTCATAATTTTTGTGTATTACACCAAATCTTTGGATAAGAAAATCAACAACACAATCACTCCATGTTTTATATTTTTATATTCATATTTTGATAATTCATGTACGAATGCCATCAAAAAACTGTCCACGTTGTATGTTTTTTTTTATTATTTTCATAAGCTAGACCGATGTGTTTTCTAACGTCAACACCTTTTTACCTGGATTACCTCTAACATGACTTGACCTTCGGGTTTGTGTATCTCATTTGGTCTAAGATCTAATCTCTCACTAAACATTTTTTTTAACCTTTTGAAATATTCTTACCAACTTCATACATATATAATAGTCTCTGTGTGTGTGTACGCGCATGTCTGTTTGTATATATGTACGCATATATATATATATATATATATATATATATACATACATACATACACAAACATATATTTGTATAAATACGCGTGCATGTATATATCTAGGTATGTATGTATGTAAATTGGCAGCTTCGAACTTCTGTCCGTTTTTCTGCAAAACGGTTGCCATGCTTCAATCTAGAAATGTTGTTTTCGAGCGAATGGCGACAGCAAAACAAAAATGAGAGAAACATTTAAAAGTTATCCACAAAGCTACAAGTATTCCCTGACGTCATAACGAAATTACGTAGCATTTAGACTTCAAATAAAAGCACCAGAGTTCGTTTGTAGCGAGGTCCGTCGTATCATACGCTGGGTCAGCAGAATTATAATACAAATCGCTGAATTAAAGGATAGGTTGAAATTTCTAATAGAAAGATAAGTAAAAAATTAGTGTTATTATGTCCATGTGAATGGAAGCGAAAATACAGAAAGAGAAAAAACATGAACGAATACAAGAAAGTGGAATGAATCTGGATGAGAGCAAAAAAGACTTCGAATGCAAATATATTTATTTGGTGAATAAATGAAGAAATTTTCTGACAGGTTTCAAATACAGAAGCGTAGATTGGTGGTTAGACATGAGAGTTGTTGTTTACAATAGGTTACGATAATATAGTTAGAAAGAGTATAAAAAAATCTACTAACTCAATCAATAGTTGAAGGGATATTGGACAGAACTTGATTCAATGTTGTCGAAATTTCTTTTCGTAGATTTGTATAAAAGGATATGAGGAATGAGAGAGATCAATACAATAGGAACATAGTTGCTAGAATGAAGACAAAATAAAAGAATGAAATGAGGGGAACCAAGGAACATTATTATAGCCAAAACAAAATCAAAAAGAAAACAAAATAATTCTACAAATCTATACAACTATATATACAACGGTAATGCATATTAGGTAAATATCTTATTTTATAGTATATATTTTTTCATTTTTGTTCTTTTTTACTTATACAAGAATACAAATCACGTATTTGTCTAAATAATTAAATCAAATTATCCACCAACACCAAAATCTAGTAAAGCATTTTACAAGTTCCATAGATATATTCTTACCAATTTCCTCTATTCCTGGCTTCGAAATTTGTCTGATTTGCCTTAATTTATCTAATTATTGCAAAACTACACCCAAATTGCACTCCACCTACAGATGGATACAAAATTAATCCACGCTTTACTAATTATTGTAATCTTGCGATATTCTCCACCATGAGTATTATACATAAATATATGTGATTCTTGCAATACTTTCTAAACCTTTAATTTTTTAAAACCTAAATTCATAAGAAATCTTCTAATTTCAGCACAAGTTTCATTTCTGCCTTCAGGTATAATTGTCTCACTATTTCTCTTTTTCCCTCTCTCAGAATCATTACATTTCCCCGGTCAAATGTTACTTTTATCATATTTTACTTAAATAAGCCATCACAATTTGTCTTACTAATGTCTCCTTTGCTTCTTCGGAGAATTAGATGTTATCAAACACTATACAGTTATCCCTCGCCATATCACTGTTCACCTACCGCACACGCAGTATATCGCGGTTCACCTACCACGCACACAATACATCGTGGATTTTTCTGGCTAATATGTAAGTTTATATCGTGGAATCCACGGTATATCGCGGATTTCTGCGGCTGATGTGTATTTATATTTTTTTAGATTTCAATTATTTCTGTGGGAGGTTTTGGAGCGTAAAACCCGCGATAGTCGAGGAATTACTGTACCTAAACTTACGAACTTGCAACTAAGGTAGCAAGCTGCCAGAAGTGTTGGCATGCAGGACAAAGTAGCTAACGAGTTCGAATTGTATTTTACCTCTTCAGGATCGAGAAAACAAATTCCAGTTATGTACAAGTGTCTTTCAAAGCGAGTGTATCCTTTGCTCAAAACTGCTACCCGTGTAACAAAATTAGAAAAGAGAATTAATTTACAAGTGTAAAGATTCATTGATTTTAAAATTTGACACAAGCCGAGCAATTTCGTGGGGAGGGGATCGGTCGATTACATCGATCCCTGTTATAGAGTGCTACTTATATTATCGATGCCAAAAGCATGAAAAGTAAAGCTCAACATGGTGGCTTTTGGACTTTCAATATTCTTTTCTACTCTAGACATAAGGCCCGAAATTTTGGGATAGGTAGCCAGTCGATTAGATCGAGCCTATTACGCAACTGGTACTTAATTTATCAACCCCAAAAGGTCAAAGGTCAAAGTCGACCTCGGCGGAATTTGAACCCAGAATGTAAAGACAGATGAAATACCGCTAAGGGTTTCACTTGGAGTGCTAACGCTTCTGCCATCTCGCCGTCGTCGAATTGTCTTTAAATATTGATTGATTAAATACTGAAAACAAGAGATAATGAAAAATGATTAAGAATCGCTAGAGCATCGGACATATAATACCTTAGGTTTCTGTTACAGAGCTTTACGTTCTGCGTTCAAATTGTCCTCATTTAGAGTCGCTAACGCTACAATCTTCTATCTAAATTTAAGTCGTGCATATTTGTTTAGACGTTTATTATTTGAAAAGTACCTCGTAAATACATAGTAGATTAGTTTATAAATTCTATCGATATCTATTTCACAAATTATCGCCTCATACAAGAAATATCTAGCCAATAATTTACAAAAGCAGTATTACGTGTGATGCCTAAATATTAGTTAACTGTGAAAAAATATAATTATATTTTCAGTAACTCAAATAAAGTCTATGATATATCCCAATATACCAATGGACTCAAACATCTTTTGGAACACAGACAGCATTCCATGAGTTTGGTCTTAATTCTTCAATTTCGTTTACATCCTAGCTTAGTGTATCTCGTATTACCATCACTCTCCCACTCTTTCTCTCTCAGTCTCTTTTCCGTTATCCTTACTTATCAATGATTAAACAAATATCGACAGCGCTATATCTGATTCTGTCCAATATGTATCTATATATTGATCTAGTAGATTTCTTTTTCTGTTTCTAAAAATATTTTCTTAACTAAATGTAAACAAAAAGCGATGTCTCCCACCAACATACTTTGCGTGTGAATTTAAAACGTAGCTGTCACAAATGGTTCTCATATAGAAATACAATATTTACATTCTTATATTGCATCCTACCTCTTTCAGCCCTTATTATTATTTTTTTCTTTTTCTTCCCACTGTTCTCAATTCGTTTCACTTCCTCTCTCTCACGCATCTTCTTTCGAATCATGTTGTCTCTCATTTTCCTTTCCGATTCACAGACATAACAAAGCAAATTCTCTTTATTTCTTTCTTACTAATACATATATTTATTCTTGTTCATAATCTGCAGATTGTTTATTTGTATTATTTCTAACGCATCGTATACAGCAGGGTCCTTGCCTATACATTGATCAATTTGATGGCTTATTTCAAATCAGTAACGTTAATGTTTCTTTCGCTGTTTTGTTTTCTTAAAGAAAACAGCAATACTTTCGTCCCTAAATAATATCTACTCTTATATTTATCTAAATGTTTACATACTTATCACACACATACACACATACATACACACACACATATATAATTTAAATAACTTATCATTATCTATAAAAATAATGATAAAGTGGCCAGCAACCAAAATTCAAACATGCAAAATATATAATAAAACGTCAGGATACAATATGCACCTGTTTGCTTCAAAGAGGAGTTAAAACCTTCCAAAACCACGCATCCTCTTTCCAGTAAATAGGTGCCTTTTGTAACGTAACTTTTATTATTATTATGTATACACACACACATACATATATATATATATATATATATATATATATATATATATATATATATAAGTGTATCCATACATATAAGCATATATATATATACATATATATATATATATATATATATATGTCCATATATACATGGAATATATAATATGTATAACTATATATGCACACGTTTATACAGATTAACACTCCGTCGGTTTCTACGACGAGGTTTCCAATTAACCCGGTCAACCGAAACAGCCTGCTCGTGCAAGTGGCTGAGCACTCCACAGATACATCTGCCCTTGACGTACTTCTGATGGAGATTCAGTGTGACACGGAATGTGATAAGGCTGACCCCTTTGAATTACACGTATAACTCATATCTATATATCTGTTATATATTTATGTGTCAGCCTGGTTTGCATTTGAAAACCAGTCTTGATAAATAGTCGTGGGCTGGATTTGTGTAACTCAATTCTTCAAGGAGAATCTCAGCATGGCCACAATCCATCACTAAAGTAAGTTAAAGATAAAACATATATCAGTAGCATTAAAATATTTATTTCCGTTAATATGAACGTGTGAAGTATGATTATCAAAATGAGCGCTATAGATAACATAAATATTTATGTTTATGCTCCAATATGCTTTGCAAGATTATGGCATTATCACGCTCGGATTTAAAATCACAATATTTTCGATTTTGCTTTTCATTCCTCGATATAATGGGTATCGACAGTTTCCAAACAATTATGTCCCTTTATTTAGAAATTGTTGACGTTCTGCCAAATATTAAAATAACAACGATTAATATGATGAAGGCAGCATGATGGCGTGCTTGATTAAAAGACTCTTATTATTTAGATGTCTATATATTTTAATTTAAAATCACGCTGGGATTTACATTGCATTCCTACCCTCTGACGTAGGTGAAATAAGTACATGTATATGCCTGTTGTTGATTAAATCGATCATACACACACCCATTGGCATCTTTGAATCTGATTATCTATTTCTTTTGTGTCATATCGATACACTCACAGCGGATTCACCTCGAGTCTACTTCACTTTCAGCTAGATTTCGTTCAGATAAATATGAACACATTTCTCTGCCTCTTCCATATACATTGTTCAAGACCAACGGAACTGCATCAACCATTCTATAGCGTACAACACAACAGGTACCCTACAGATTCTAGCTCTACTTTAGTTTCATAAAAGATCATTATTTGAAAAGTTCTAATAGCATCTGGTGCGTGTCAACATGACTATAGCGACTGCAGTTCTCATTCAATCAAATTATATCATTATTGCCAAGCGTGAATAGGCACCATGTGATGTCTGTTCCTATACAACCTTAGAATTGAATTTGTTGCTTCAACATACCATATATCTGCCTTATAATTTCGCCTACATTATGTTATCTATCTTAAAAATATTCTCACGATTTTACTTTAAAAAGGTTTCTTCCAATCCGGTTACATATTACAGTAATGATAAGCATTCGTTAAAATATCTTTCAACAAATCCAACTGTAATCTTTGTAATTACTCTAAATGCACTGGATAAAATACCTAGATTACATATATTAATCCTTCTGTCTTCATCGCCGATACTGTCTCCCTTATTTTCTACTAGCGATTCAATGACGATCGTCGTGTGTACTCAGATAAGATTATCTTCTATACTTTATAACATATGACTAATATGCGGTTGTTACAACACATGATTCTTTCGTAATTACATTTATGTCTTGTTATTTCGTTGAAATATAAAACACACCAGCACTGAAAATCAAATATAATATTATATCAGTTTGTTATATTCTTCCAAGAACTGATGCATGTTTTGATTTACTTCATTTCCATGCCACTAAGAAATAGTTGACAGCAATCTAAAATGGTTGAATGCGTCGTCAACATCTCACGCTTATACACCACCTGCCTGACAACATCCGCATGGCTGAAACGCATTAAAGAATGCTGACCACGTAAACATAACGTTCTTACCGATTAAGAATTTCCTGAAAACTTCTTGCACTGCGTCTTACACACTTTGTAATTCTTAGCGGTATTTCTTCTGTCTATACGTTCTGAGTTCAAATTCGGCTGAGGTCGACTTTGCCTTTTATCATATCGTGGTCGATAACTTATGTACTAGTTGCGTACTGGATTCCATCTAATCGAGTGTATCCCTCCCTCAAAATTTCGGGCCTTGTGCCCAAAGTAGAAAAGATTATTTTATTATGTGTAGGGCTGTGAGCTGGTAGAAAATTTAGCACGCCGGGTGAAATGCCTCAGGGGTATTTCGCCTCTCTTTACGTTCTGAGTTCAAATTCGGTTGAGGTCGACTTTGCTTCTCATCCTTTGGGGGTCGATAAATTAAACACCAGTTGCGTACTGGGGTCCATCTAATCGACTGGCCCCTCCCCCCAAAATTCCAGGCTTCGTGCCTAGATTAGAAACGATTATTTTATTGTTTGTCTATTAAACTGAATATATGAAATATGTGTCAAGGCACATAGCTCAATTATTAGGGTGGATCACCTAAATCGTCGATTCGACATACAGGGTGTGTTTGCATTCTATTCTAAAGCAACTCACGGCATTTCACGTTGCTCCACTCCACTCCACTCAGCTGGTACTGGATATCGCTTCGAGGGGTGGGCTTTCCATACAGGGACACTGTTTCACCGACCGCCCAACTGGAAGTGTGGAATCACTCGGAAGCTAAAGCAAAGAGAGAAAGCGAATTATGACCAATGATGTATAACGTCATCCGATACTTTTCTCAATACAGAGATACAAATCGTGCAGTATTAAACATCTTTTAAGAAGCTCCAGAAATAGGAATATTTTGTATGTTTGTTATAAATATATGTTGACTAAATCCAATAAATGGCAGATTTTTTAATTATTTTTTATCAAGATAAAGCATACCTACTAGTATTTTTATCTCCTTTCGGGGAATTTAGACATCATTATCTCATTTAGTCTGAAATTTGAGCAATCCAACAAAGAAGCTATGATTCAGCCCACGAATAATAATAAAATCGTTACAACTTCATTTGAAGTTCATTGTTTGAAGATGGAAGAAAACGCATATATATATATATATATATATATATATATATATATATATA
>NC_069005.1:3329662-3331407 GCF_001194135.2 Octopus bimaculoides | reverse complement strand
TATATTTTTAGATATAAATATATATAGATATATAAGCATATATACATATATACACACGCACACATACACACACACACAAACACACACATATATATATTACTCATATTACTCAAAGAAATCCCAACTTTGATTTTTACGTCTTATTTATAATCTTATAATAATATAAGATTGTATAATATAATGAAATCATAGAATATTAAATGTCCATTCTGATTCAGCTATTACTTTCATGCATTAAACTATGCAGTCTTCAGATTCATGTATTAGTGGTGACAATTTACAATTTACAACTGTGGCGAGATGGCTAAACTGTGTGCCTTAAATACATTTGCACAAGCTCCAATATGTTAATTTTTGCAAACTGTTTTCTGACCAATCAGTGTGTGATTTTACTAAATTACTTAAGTTGATAGGTGTTCGGTTTAGGCGTCATGGTTTGTTGAACATGTCAGCAGACCTGTATTTTGACCGTGGCCAAAGTAGTAATTGCTGGGCTATTTTTAGAAATGCTGTAGACATTTCCAAGGGATTTTTACGTTTCAATTATCATCATCACCATTATCATCTCCGTTATTATTGTTGTCTTTGGAGGTGGTCGTGGTAGGAATATCTGTGGTAATACAACTTTAAACCCCAAAATAAGACAATTTTTACTGACTTTCCTCTTGACTTTGCTAGCATTTTCCTGCTATCATCATAATGAGCACCTTAACTATTGTTGTTGTTAGCAGTAGTGGCCGTAGCAGTAGAAATAATACTTCTAAGTATTAGTATTATTGTTTATTTCGCTCGGGTTGCAATTTATTAATAAACATGGTTGCAATTTATTAATAAACAGACGAAATGCCGCTAAGCATTTTGCCTGGCTTACTAACGAATCTGCCAGCTCGACGCCTGGGCTACATACCCAAATTAGAAACCATATAGCTTCAATTCAAGAAACCGAATAAATTATTCAAATGATTTTCTAGCCCCATTACCTACAATCTCATTTTTGTGTCTCCCCCTTGGCAACATTTCTATAACTGTAATAATTTATTTTAATATTAATGCTTAAATTTTAAACGATTCCGTTCGCTTTAGAAACACATATCGAAAAATTAAGGCTTGTATGACGTTGTACACCAGCTACAGTCTTTTCAAAATAATTATTTATTTAAAAATTCCTTGAACGGCCTACAAAAGATGCATGTTGTATCTCACTTGATGAGATATATGAAGTAGGGTGGAATCGATTGACACAAATCATTTCATTAATAAATAAAATCCATTGTTGGCGTTAACACAGTCTTCTCTCAATTATTTGAGAGTGCTACATAGTTAATATACTACCCTTCTTACTAATACATACACACATACGCGCTAAATATATATAAATATATAGAAGTGGCGGTGTGGTGAGTAGCACGTATACCAACCACATGAGTCCGGTTCCGAGTTCAGTCCCACTACGTGGCACCTTGGGCAAGTGTCTTCTACTACAGCATCGGGCCGACCAAATCCGTGTGAGTGGATTTGGTAGACGGAAACTGAAAAAAGGCCGCCGTATGTGTGTGTGTGTGTGTGTGTGTGTATGTGTGTGTGTATTTGCGTGTGTGTGTGTGTGTGTGTGCCCACTATCATCGCTCGACAACCGATTCTGGTGTGTTTACGTGATAGGAGGATCGGGGTCTGGTGCATTTACATTTGCTTCAGTTAATATATTCTCTGATAAGTTACATTCCTCTGGGTTGAACCAAACACTG
>NC_069005.1:3321653-3329027 GCF_001194135.2 Octopus bimaculoides | reverse complement strand
ATAAATATATATCAATACACTTATATATATATATATATATACGTGTATATTTTATAGATGGTAAATTTCTTGTGTTTCGTACCATGAGACTGTTATTTCGTTTCCTTTCCTGCTATGAGAACGATTCTATATAAAACGTACAAATTGTCAGTTTTCTTCTTATGTGGTCCACATTCTCTTTGTCTATTTCAGCTAAAAAATTTCCCAAGAAATCTTCCAAATTAATCAACTATATTCATGTAGGAACATAAACCCCGCTGGAGGTTCATGGTTCTTCGTCGAATCCAAAAAAAATAACTATGATACTAACAGCGTAGAAAACGCAATCAAGTCAAGAAAACACAAGCAAATAATAATCACACATACCAGAGAAAAATTGTCAATTATGAAAATCATTTTGAAAAATTCGTTTATCGCACCTCCCTTGGGTTTACTGGAACAGATCCTGATTGTTCGTCAGCTAATTGCGTACTCCTGTGATGATGTCATTAGTTTTGATGACGTCATATTTCCTGACTTGTCCTAGTTTTTTCTCATGTTGATTAGGGATTTTTTTTTTTGGAAAATTTTGGGGTTATTTTTTGTTCTATTTATTAATTTCTTTCCCTGATTCTGCTTTGATTCTGGGCCACTATAAGGACCTTGTTTATTTCTTTTGCTACTATTACCTGGTTTGGTTTTTACAATTTTTTTGTTTAGGCTTTTGCTCATCCTGAGGTTTTGATGACTCTCAATGAGATTATTTTACTGCTGCTGCTGCTGCTGCTGCTGCTGCTGCTATTATAATTTCGAAGTTTATTGACCTGATACCATTTTCCTTCCAATATTTGTTGCTGTTTCTATTAACGCCTTCGCTCTTCTGCTCAAGGGCAAACCAATGCTATTACTATAACAAATATTTAGCCCAGGTTTCATTTTGATCCAGCAGAATTAAGTTAAAAATTCATTTCGACCATGAATATAACCCTAACTATTCCCCTTTAATTTTCCCTTTCGTTTCTACTGTGTAAGTATGATCCTTCAATATATATCTACATATTTATAGTTAAATAATCAACTTCTGGAATTTTTCGGCCTGTGCTTTCCTTCTGTATACATGTGTACATGCATAGATATATAAATTATAAATATTATTATAATACCATAGTATTATTTTCCAACATATTTGTCTCTATACATCCAGTGAAGCTTTATTTAGCGTGGTACGCTTATCGACTGCTATTTCCAGCAAACATTGGGACCTTGTATGTACTGGTGGTGCTGGTGATGGTGATGCTGGTGCTGGCGGTTGTGGTGCCGGAGAACGGTGTTGATAAGATGAAGAACGACAACAACATGGGAAAGAAGAAGAGGTTGAGAAGGAGGGAGCAAGAAAAAGAATTAGATGATGATGATGATGATTAAGGAATAAATTGAAGATGAAGGAGGGGGGAACAGGAGGAACAAATTCAAGAAGAAGAAGAAGAAGATGATGATGATGAACGGATGAATGAATGGATGATTGAAGGTAGATGATGAAACTGTTGTAACAATGATGATGGTGATGTTATGTTATTGTTATGCTAAAACTGACTTTAAAGAAGCATTTTTGGATTATATAAACACTTTGATGAAGCAATCAACTAAATTGTTTCTTACAATCCAATTTTGAAGTAAACAAGAGTCCAAAGACAAGAATGACATCCTTGATGGGAATTCATATTTAAATTCTAGTCATAGATAAAGTGAAGTGTCTCAAGTATACGCCACTTAATGTCTTTGTAACTGACAATATGAACATATATCGGTTCATGTAGAAATTGTTATTTATTTTTGGTATATTGTTGCGTAAATAAGGAATGGACTAATCGTCTCTGGAATAATATTAGTTGCAAAATGAAGGCAGCATTAGTGCATCGGACAAAGCGCTTGGCGGCATTTCGTCTTTCTTGACGTTTTGAGTTTAAATTCCTCCTAGGTTCTCTTCATCTTTTATTCATCTCTTTTCTTTTTCTGTTTGATTGGGAGGGTGATAAAATAGCTACGAGCTGAGTAGAGTCACCTCCAAAATTGCCTACCAAAAGCCAAAGTAATTTGAAACCATTATCACTAGTAATAACAATAGAAGTAGCAGCAGCAGCAGCAGTAGAAGCGGCAGAAGCAATAGTAGTTGTAGTAGTAGTAGTAGTAGTAGTAGTAGTAGTAGTAGTAGTAGTTAAGCGGTGAGCTGCTAAATTCGTTAGCACGCTGGGCCAAGTTCTTGGCGGCATTTTGTCTGTTCTCGTATTCTGAGCTCAAATTCGGGCGAGGTTGACTTTACCTTTAATCCCTTCGGCGGATGGGGGTAGGTAACTTCTTATGTAATCGACTTACATCCATCCAACCACAAACTTGCTGGCTTTGTGCCAAAATAATTTTAAACCATTAGTAGTAGTAGTAGTAGTAGTAGTAGTAGTAGTAGTAGTAGGAGCAGCAGCAGCAGCAGCAGCAGTAGCAGCAGCAGCAGCAGTAGTAGCAGCAGCAGCAGCAGTAGCAGCAGCAGTAATAGTAGTAGTAGAAGTAGTAGTTGTTATAGTAGTAGTAGTTACATTTGCTTAGCCTACAACGCGTATTATTTGTACGTTAGTTATTCAAAGCCGCAGCCATTTGTATGTGTGTGCGCGCGCGTGTATTCAACTAACCACAGTTTACTAAGACACCGATTTTGCTGACACACAACGTGGGAGTGTTAATGGACAACGTCTACGTAACAGAATCTTCCATATCCTAAGCCAAACAGTTGATCATTTTCATTGATTTCACACCAATTATCTAATGTATCACTACAACAGATAGTCGTTCCTACCATAGTTCATTGATCTGCCATCCAATAGTTTTACTCCAAAATCTGAATTGCTAATTAAGATCAGATCAGTTAAGCTTTACCTGTCAATACCATATCCCCTGAGTAGTTTGCGTTCTGAAATTTTCCTTCGAGGTTTCAACATTTTTTAAATTTTCTTTTTTTCTTTTCCGTGTTAGAAAACAATATTTTATTGAATTCAATTTGCCTACAAAATCAGATATTGTCAGAAGAAATTCTATATTTCTTTAGATAATTCTAATTATTGTGAAAATATCAAGTGGAAAAGACGATGAGCTGGCAGAATTGTTAGCACGCCGGGCGAAATGCTTAGCGTTATTTCGTCTGCCTTTACGTTGAGTTCGAATTCCACCGACGTCGACAATGCCGTTCCTCCTTTCCGGGTCATAAATTAACTACCAGTTACGCTCTGGGGATCGATGTAATCGACTTAATCCCGATGTCTCTCTTTGTTTGTCCGTTGTATGTTTAGCCCCTGTGGGCAACAAAGGAATAAAAGCCAAGGGGGGGGGGGGTGAACCAAAAAGTAAATTATGATGGAACCGTGTTTTACGAGTTGGTAACGTCGTATCTGTATCCTCATTGATGGCGTCTTCGGGCGACGGTACCCTCGCCGTTGTCGCAGCTCTAGCGATGACATCATTATCAGCAGCATCAACAGCGTTGTTGTCGGCGTTGCCGTCAAGTGGCGTCATCGTCATGGACGCACCGTCTTCTCCGCCACCTTCATCGTCGTTCTTTGCATCGTCACCGTCGTTATAGGATCTTTCTCGTTGTCGGCGCACACGTAGTTTCGCTATAGTCGTCGCAGCTTCAACGTCATCACCACGTCATCGTCTCATATACAGACTGGTACGTAACCATAGCTTTTACGCTGCATGTTTGTTTTATTCATTCGTTTTACGCAAACAGTTGCTTTTATTAAAGCTCCGTACTATCGGTTTCATTTGCTGAACTGCTAGATCATCGGGACGTAAGCTGATCAACACCGGTTGACAAACGGTGTTGAATTACATGCATAAACACTTCCACACAAACACAGACACACAAACACACTCGCAAAAACACGCCCCCCCCCCTCACATACACACATACACATATATGTACTTTTGTGTATATACGACGAGATTTCTTAATCTTTCTACCAAATCCACCCTCAAGACTTTGGTCAACCCAGGGCTATATCAGAAGTCACATGCTCAAGATGCCACGCAGTGGGACTGAACTACAAACCATATGGTTGAAAATAAAATTTCTTACCGCACAGCCACTTCCGTACCTGAATTTTAGTGAAATTAGAAAATTTGAAATAAAATTTCACTGTTTCAAAAGTATTTATTTTCAATTAAATAAATGTATGTTTTGAAGCGTGGAGAAAAAGAAATTTTATACAATATATAGTTTTTAAGCTCGTGTTACGAAAGTAAAAATAGAAAAAAAATAATTGAGTTACATGTGTTTAGAAACAAAAATATATAAAATATTTTACAATTAGAAATTAAATTGGTTTCAAATTTTGACACCAGACCAGCAATTTTGAAGACGGAATATGTCGATATTATTGACTCCAGTGCTCCACCGCTACTTCTTTTCTCGACCCCGAAAGTTTAAATGGTGAAATAGTCCTCAGCAGCATTTGAACTCAAAACGTCAAAACGGATGAATGCCTTTAAATACAGTATTTTGCCCGGCGTGCTAACGATTCCCCCAGCTTCTACCTTACACTTATTTAGAATTTTGGTTTCAAATTTTAGCACAAGGCTGGCAGATTTAGAGTTGGGGGCGTAAGTCGATTACATTAACTACAGTGCATAACTGGTACTTATTTTATTGACGCTGAAAGGAAGAAAGACAAGTCGACATCAGCGGGTTTTGAACTTAGAAATTAAGGACTGACGAAATACCGCTAAGCATTTCCACCTCTACCCGGCAAGTTAATAACACTGCCGTCTTCCACCTTACAATTAGTAATTATATAAATAGGATTTACTAAGTTACGTGAGTCTATGAGGTTTATATTTGATTTTTGGATATTTAGAAAGAATCAACGAAAGTAAATTAAGTTCTACGTAAATGAGAGATTGTGTTATAAAAATTCTAATTTGTATTACAGGCAATTACTTTTGAAATAAGGCAAAATATAACTTAATATTCTCAAGTGGTGAATAAATTGTCACTATTAAAATTACTTGCTGTCTAGAAATGAAACATTTTATTGATACTGAGCAAATTGAGGTAATTATAAATATATGTGTATGTTATGTCACCGGACAATATTACACTAATACTATCCCTTGATATATTGTCCGCAAACACTTGATTCGATGATTCTATGAGAATAAAGTATATGATTAAATTATATATGAGTAATCTCCGTCGAAATCTAGTAAAAGCAACTGAATAAAGTTTTAGAAATATTTTCTGATAGAACAATACTAGATAATTTATGGAAAGTAAAAGCACCAGAATGTGATGCGGTATTATACGACGAAATGATATTAATGAGGTTAGATAAATCATGAGTATATGTAATATAAGATACATGTGATTATATATATATATATATATATATATATATGGCTCTGTGGTAAGACGGTCCGCACTTAATCCCATGGCTCGGGGATCAGAATCACCGCATGGCACCTTCAACGTGTGCCGAGGTGACCAATGCCTTTCCGTTGGGCTGGATAGTCGGAAATTATATGGCTGTTGGGACTTGGTTCGCGAGTCCCGGCGGTCTTGAAAAGGACTACTATCGTTATGAGGTCTATTCTGAGCCGAAACATTCTACACTCGAATAGTTCGAACTATGGTTTAATATATGTGTGTGTCTGTGTCTGTGTGTGCGTGGAAATACTCATGCATGTATACACGCACTCACACATATAGAAGTGGTAAGAAGAAGAAGAAGGGTAGCAGTTGTCTATGAGTTTCCATGTAGTTCGAATGTTATGATTTGGTATGTAGTATTTGTCGGAATGGAATGGAAGTTATTTAGAGATTGAGAATAGTGATAGTCCAAAAAATAGATGGAATCACCATTTAATCTGCGTTGTTTTATTATGAAAATTAGATTGACACCAAATTCCGATTTTAAATATGTGTTAATATTTTATTTTGGCAACGAAATAATGTAATAAAATTGCATTGATATATCTAATAAAATATTTACGTTAGAGTAACATTTGAAGAATGTTTCTTATAGAATTCAGAGGCGAACTACAGCGTCTTCTCAATTACGTGAACCTTTCCAAATGCCCGATCACCAATTTAGGAGTAAACTTGTCTGTAATATAGTCATTTAATGACCAGTTAATTTGTAATGAGTCTCACATATAAAAGGTTTACCATGAACGATTTTACGATAGAAATAATATAAAACACTCGCACGGGTGCGTGTGTTTTTCACAATTTATGGTAACAGAGCTGGTTGTTTGAAATTGCAATTCCTTTGCGTGTTATCGTTATATTTCTCTACACACAGTTAACAGCACCCGAGATTAAAAACCATAAATAGCTGAATGAAAGCTTTATAAACTACAGTTTGCTCCAAAGATATATATGTCTATCCAGAGAGAAACAAAATGCTCAAGAAACAAAAAACAAAATATACTTTATGGTAATTGTACAAACAGCAATATTAGTGCACATAAAAAGAAATTGCCGAAGAAGCTAATACCGAGACATCTTCCCACACTGGTATTGGATTAACTGCCTACTTAATTAAAAACGTATTTTACCAACATATATTCAATTTGTAATCCCAATACAGTGTTGTAACACGCTATAATTATGTATTCGTGCCGTTAAAATTGTGCAACACACCTGTTATTATCACCTGGACGTTTTCACTTTTTTTTTGTAATTTTCTTTCGTCTTACATGTTACAGGAAATTTATTTAAGTCTATTTTTCAGAACTATTTGAAACATTCACCCAGTAACATTTAGATATTATTCATATTAAATTATCTTTTCTTAATACATCGAACGCTGAGAAGTTTAGATACAAAATCCTATTTCTATTCTCGAATGAAAAGGGATACCCAAAAATGTACTTTCCTAAAATACATCTTGTATCACAACAGTAACTATGATATCTAGTTCTATTCATCTTAGGCATTTTAATATGAACTATTCCTCCCGAAATAAAGACACACATAAATACATACGTATACACACACACCCAAACATACACACACACACACACACATACACACACACACACATATATATATATAAATACTATTTATTAATGAAGCTACAAAAACATCACACACACTGTTTCAGTTTCAGGTTCTCGTCCGACGAACGGGAACGTAAAATTTTTAGTAACAGTTTTTGTGATGTCTGTGCAGCTTCATCAATGCAGCATGATACTCTAACTTCAGTATTCGAGTACTATTCTACACCTTGTATCACATTTATGTGCTTACTCGGGTGTGCATATATCTATATATAGATCGACCGAATAATGGAAGGCAAAGTCGATCTCGGCAGAATTTGAACTATATATATATATATATATATATAT
>NC_069005.1:3315028-3321372 GCF_001194135.2 Octopus bimaculoides | reverse complement strand
AAATAATATAATATAATAATAATATATATACGCTCTATGTAAACTAACAAGTTTGTTTGGAAGCGTTGAAATGTATTGTAGAACCAGTAGAAAGGTGAATTTCATTCAACGCGTAGATACTGAACAGTATATATATATATATATATATATATATATATATATATAAGATACGATCTTTTTTTTAAAGCAGAAAATTTTGTTAGCAGGCAGCCATGAGAATCGATCTCACATCCCTCCAATATCCGGTTGGTATGTTTTATCATTTAATATAAAACAGCCTTTTTCATATGTCCAAACATATTTTAGTACAGGTGCACATAATAATTTTATACTAATAATGAATCAAATGTTTTCTGTAACAAAAACACCTGGGCAACAGGCTAAATAGCTAAATGACATGTAATTAGTATCAATGTTCTCACTCCACAATGAACGGCGATTCACCACTTAGCATATTTTTTAATGTAGAAGCCATTTTAATTGATTGCGACCCTGTTTTTCAAACGCTTGGTACTGGATTTATGGTGGAAAATTGTTTGTTATAACCTTTTCCATTCTGTGTGCCGATGCAAAATCTAACCGACCTCCAACCTGCATTTCACTATTTCAGCATGACTAAAATAACGTAAACGTTTCAATCAAATCGTCACACAGGCAAAGAGAAAGGGCTAATATGGATTGGTACCTAGTTTATCAATCTGAAGAGGATGGTAAGAGAAGTTGATATATACTTGATTTCAACTGAAACACAAGGAAGCCGAAATGAATGTCTCAGTCTTAAGCAATACTACTTAAATTGTAATGACATAGGCAAATTGATATATGATGTCTTGATATACGACGTGTATGATGTGTGGATTTGAAACTATTATTTCGACTAATCAGATTATATTCTCAGTTTGTATGTTAGACATCCTGAGACGATAGAATGGTGCGAATTTATCGATGTGACTCAATAGAATTTGTGGCAGCTTGTGTTAGATATCCTCATTTAGTTACCTTCCTGTAATCTTTGATTTCATAGTTCTTCCATCGAAGGGTAAATGAAGAATGGTTGGTGATATATTTAAGTTGATGCAATCAATTGTTCCCTTCCAATTTTAGTGTGTAACCACGTGTCAATGAGGAGAAAAAGAGGAAGAATCAATATTGAAAAGATCATATGGTTCTTGGTTTTTAATTAGGAAGTGAGCAAAAGAAAAAAATGGCAGAAAAAATGTGTGCTGCAAAGTCAAGTTATTCATATGAGGAATGATACGGTTACGGCTTTATGCAAAGGGATTTAGAACTAATTATACTGAAATGATAATCTATTAATATTTTAATTTATTTCCTCCACCAACAGAATCCTCCACCCCTTTTTTTCTTGCAGAGGGTGAGGTTGGGACAATGAAGATATTCAAATGATCTTTGAACGATAAAATTGATAGAATTTTTTTAAAGTTCGATCTTGTTTATAATCGCGATTTCTTTCCGTCCGTTTTTCTTTATTATTTATTAATTATTTATTTTTATTGTGAAGGTTTAAATCCAGAATGAAAATTTTCAACGAATTAAATCTTAATTTCATAGAAAGGAAGAAAAATAACGGAAAAATAAATAGCTTTTATACTGGAGATATTTTTTCTGCCATTCTATGCTGTTTTAGATTGAGTTAGGAAATTGAATTGTGTATGATGCTGACAATAAGAGAGTGATATAAAGGGCGATTACAACAGTAGTACAATATGGCATTGAAATATTCATGGAAAATACTCTACGCGTTATTTTGAGGATGCTCTTCTTTCTTTATGCAATGAATATTAATCATTCATGTGAGTTATTTTACATGGCGTTCCGGTATACTTCGACCTGGTACTTTTTATTCTTTTCTGCAGCATCGTACACTGTAGCATTTTATGGCTTCCATTTATATTAATGTGAAATATACGAAAAGGGAGGGAAATACTTGACATCCTGCCAATATATTTCTAGGTGATCAATCTAGGGAACTTTCTCAAAATCATGCCTAGTGAGCTCGCACTTGGAAATATGTATATGTGAATCATATCTTTTTACAACGATGCCATATCTGTGCTGACGTAAGCACATAGATAACCGTTATATTATATTTAATAGAAATTTAAAACGCACCTTCATTACATTTTTGATACTTTCCTATGAAAATAGTTCGCCTATCTTATGTACATGTCGATGAATTGTATGCGCACTTCATTAATTGGATGGATAAATGTGACAAACCCCTTCGCAAAATGACATGGCACAGAGCTTGGAGGTAGGGGTTTACATTGGTCGCAGTGCTCATCTTGTACAGATCTTATCGTATCGAACCCACTCCTGAAATAATGGAAGGCGACAAAGTCAATTTCGGCAACATTTTCACACAGAACGTAGAACGGGGGGTAATGCTACAAAATATTACTTCCGTCGGGGTAACAACGTTGCGAGGACATTTCCTTAAAATGTTTAAATTAATATTAGTTACAAATTTTAACACAAGCCCAGCAATTTCTTGGGAGGGAGGGAGTAAGTCCATTACATCGACTAAAGTCCCCAAATGGAGCAATCGAACCAGAAAGGACGAAAGGCATAATGGACCACAGCGGAACTGAACTCATAACATACCGACGAACGAAATGCCGCCAAGAATTTTTCCAGGCCTGCTAACACTTCTGTCAATATCCAAATAAATTTTGAGCTAAAATTAGGTCGAAACTACTATAGTGTTTTTCATCGATGTAGAGGGAAGCAGAAGTGACGGTGATCAGATTCGAAACTGCGACCACTTTATTAGAGTGAAGCTGATACAAATTAAATTCAACAACTTCAACTGCAACTGTTTCTTATCAAACCGACCAGTTGCGATGAAATCTACTGAAGAAATCTGTTGGTATTTCTAAACAGATTTAATGTTAATTCCCATGTAATGACAGCTAATTAATATTGTAATTAATTTTTCCATCACACACGCTCCTGATAACTCTCTTCTCCTTTTGCCTGTTTTTTTTTTTCTTTTTATAATAGGGAGGAATTTTTAGAAAGATATCGCATGAATTTAGGAAAGATAAAAGAAAAAATAAATATAATGAAGGGAGCTTCTTTACGTGTGTATGATCGAATTATTATTATTATTATTATTATTATTATTATTATTATTATTATTATTATTATTACTTTTTTCAGGTTATTTTCTTAGACCTTCATTAAACTATTTTATTAAATGATTTCTTTTTCTCCTGTTTTTAGTGTTTATAGTGAGGAACGAAAATCTATATCAGGATAATCTTCCTGAATATTTGACCGATGAGGAAAAAGCTTAAAGAAACGTAACATGCAATAAATTATGAGCAAATATAAATGATGACCTCGATAGCGATGATGATAATGTGGATTAGAACGACTATGATGATGATGAGGAGGAGGAGGAAGAAGAAGAAGAAGAAGAAGAAGAAGAAGAAGAAGAAGAAGAAGAAGAATGGATGAATGGGTTATCTACTACTATTACATACTAGCCAAGATAATGATGATTGTGATTATGTTTTCGTTATAAAATTACTAATAGGCGTATAAGGTTGACGCCGTTGATGATGATGATGATGATGAGGAGGAGGAGGAGGACTACATTAGGCACATTGCTTCAAATTTTACAGATATTGAGGTCTGATAGATTATCCAAATTGTACTTATTTTGCGGAACCCGAAGGGATGAAAAGCGAATTTAATGTAGGCAGTATTTGAACACAGAAGCCAATACCGGAAGAAATGTTTCTAAGCATTTTGTCCAGCATGGTAACAATTTAGCCATCTCGTAGCCCTGCAGCCTTAATAATAATAATAATAATAATAATAATAATAATAATAATAATAATAATAATAATAATAATGATGATGATGATGATGATGATGATGATGATGATGGTGATGATGATGATGATGATGATGATGATGATGATGATGATGATGATGATGATGATGATGATGATGATGATGATACGAAGAAGAAGAAGAAGAAGAAGAAGAAGAAGAAGACGAAGAAGAAGAAGAAGAAGAAGAAGAAGAAGAAGAAGAAGAAGAAGAAGAAGAAGACGATTTTACACCGAAAATCGAACGGCATTTTCATTTCGTGTATAAGGCAGCCCTTTACTTTGCAGAAGTGTTCGAGAACCACTTTCGATGGTTTCGCATCTGTGACGAGACTCTATTTAAGCGATTACTTTATTGTAATAGTTTATTAAATTTTAATGCTTTCTATCAATAATTATCTGCTGTTATATAGTATTTCTCTGCCATACCTCAGTTGCTGTAGATGTCCCCATCAATATTTCTAATAAAGAAGAAGATGAAGAAGAAGAAGAAGAAGATTTTACACCGAAAATCGAACGACATTTTCATTTCGTGTATAAGGCAGCCCTTTACTTTGCAGAAGTGTTCGAGAACCACTTTCGATGGTCTCGCATCCGTGACGAGACTCTATTTAAGCGATTACTTTATTGTAATAGCTTATTAAATTTTAATGCTTTCTATCAATAATTATCTGCTATGTTATATAGTATTTCTCTGCCATACCGCAGTTGCTGTAGATGTTCCCATCAATATGTCTACTAAACTACACCGTTATACGGGGTGATCTACCAATTAAGCATTGAGCGAACAGAAAGCTTTCTATGACTGGGCCCACAATATACTACCAAAATACGCATACAGTTGATTCAGCACTAAGCGGGTCATGTGTTTTTTCACAGTGTTTCCTACAACGTTCCAAAGATCTTAAGTGGAAAGGTCGAACAGAATAGAATACAATTTTGTCACGCGTCTCTTTTCGAAGAATCAGTCTGTTCTGCCTCAGACAGAATGTGTGGATTTTGGTCTTTGTAGGAATTGTTAAATATACCTTGATATATGTTGCCAATGTGTACATATATAAATACACATATGAATATATCTATATATATATGTATGCATGTATTCATACGCATATATGTATGTACGCATGCATATATATATATGCGTGTGTGTGTGAGTGTGTTTGTTTGTGTGTGTCTGTGTCTGTGTTTGTGTACGTGTGCGTGTCTATGTGTGTACTGTGTGTGTGTGTGTGTGTAGAGTGACAGAAGGAGAACGGAAAACAGAGAGAGACACACACAGACAGATAGACAGCGAATAAATGCAATATATGTCAAAACTGTCTCGTCATCATATCGATCAATTTCGGAAGAAAAAACAAGCGTGTGAATTTGCCCATGCGCGTGTACATATGTATGTGCGTGTGTGTGTGTGCGCGTATGTATGTGTGTGTGTGCGGGCGAATGCGTGTGTGCATGAAATTTATTATATGTACATATGTGTATATATGTGTGTGTTTGTATGTAGGTGTATATGTATATATCAGATGTATACATCTGTGTATGCATGTGTTTTTGCCAGTGTGCACAAGCTTGTCTGAGCAAGTGCTTATGTGAGAATCAAACTGTATATATATATATATATATATATATATATACATATATATATATATATATACATACATACATGTGTATGTGTTTATGTGGGTGTGTCTTTCTTAATGTGTGTGTATGTGTGTGTGTGTTTCCATATCACTTATACGTCCTGGTAATCTTGTTGTAGATGTTGAAAATGTCGTCAAGTCATACACACACTATATATACATATTTTTTTTTTTGTTTCATTTCTTTCCGCCTTGTTTTTTTACATCTGTATCTATTTTCGTTTTGTTTTGGCATTTTTCTTCCTCGAATTCTCATTCGTTGCCTTTCTTTTCTCTCTTAGTTTACTTCGTCTGCAAACATCGAATCTCTTCTCATCACCGTCGTTACTACCACAATTATTTCTCCTTTCGTGTGTATTATTCTTGTTTCTACTTGTTGCACAGGTTTGTTTGTTTTTTGTTTGTTTGTCTTTTCTTAAATTGTTTACTTAAATTTATACAGACTGTTTATATTTCTTCATTTTTATATTTGTTGCTTTTGCCTCCCCTATTGATCTGCAAACTTAGCTGCAATAGTTATATCTATACCTACTGTGTGCAAATGAATTATCAGCCACCTATGGGTTGTTCTGATTGGCTAAAACCACACAAGAAACAGCGTGACATGACAACCATTTTGAGAAGGGGAAAATGATTGCAACTTACATACATACCTACCTATCTACCTACATTTTGCATACCTACGTTCACTTAATATATGTCTGTCTGTGTGAATGTATATATATATATATATATATATATATATATATATGGAGAGAGAAAGATAAATAGATAGATAGATAAAGATATATATGTTCATATATGTATATCCATGTATATATACATATATATATATATA
>NC_069005.1:3313222-3314875 GCF_001194135.2 Octopus bimaculoides | reverse complement strand
TATATATGAACGAATATATATATACGAATATATATGAATGTATGTATATATATATACGTAAATATATGTATGTATATATATATTCATATACATCCATCCATCCATACACACATATCTACATACATACATTCATACATACATACATACATACATACATAAACACACGTATACCTACGGTTTAATTTCATTAGACGCTGTGTTTTGCAAAATCTTATCTTTCCTCAGTCTTTCTGCGTGTTAGTTAAATAGTTTTTTTGTTTCGCTTTTTTTTTTCTTTATTTTTAAAATTTATTGGGAAATTTTTATTTGATTAACAACTTTGCTTTGCGTTGATTGCACTTTTATATTTTATTTATAAATAAAATTTTATTTTCGTCTAACACATCTTGTTTGCTTAGTGACTCTTATCTACAGATTCCGACTGGAAATTTAAGGTTATGTTACATTTTCTCACATAGTACACTAGTTTGACTCATAAAATTGTAGGTCGGAGATATCTACGTTTTGTTATCTCATTCGTTATAATGTAAGACCACCCACTTCCTCTTCTTATTGTTGTTGCTTACACACTAGACACTGAAATAGTGTTTTGCTTAATAAGAGAACTCGCTGCCGGCAATTGAACTCAGACCGTACGATCGTGAAGGAACACCTTAACCAGTAAGCCATCAACCTTAACTGGATATCTAATCCTTTGTACAACAACCATTGAACGCTGGGACTTTTTTTGTTTAAAGTATTATTCATTGCTGCTTAAGAAATTTCTTTCTTTCTATAATAGGCACAAGGCCTGAAATTTTGGCGGCGTGGTTTATCGCTTACATCTCGAATGCTTGAGAGTGCCATCCGAAAGGATGACAGTCAAAATCGACTTGAAGAGTGAGAGACTTGAAAAGTCAGAGCGTACGTCTGAAGAAATGGTAACTTGTATTTATTTTCTCACCTGCGGACCTGTGGCTATAGTAGAAGACACTTGCCCATGGTGCCACGCTCTGATACTGAACCCGGAACCACACGGTTGGGAAAAAAGCTTCTTACTACACACCCACGACATATATATATATATGTGTGTGTGTGTGTGTGTGTGTGTGTATGTGTGTGTGTGTTGTGAGTGCGCGTGTGCGCGTGTATATATATATATATATATGTCCTGGTGTATGAGAATCTCTACCTACATATGTGTATCTGAGCTGTATGCATATGAAATTAATTAAACAGACCAATAAAAATATCCAGCGGCGTAACAACTCACTTCAAACACACAACAACCACTCTACATGTGTTTTCTATGAAACTCCCATTCTGTGTTAACTCGTTCCGAAAATCTCCCTACACGAAACATTTCGTAGAGCGTTTCAATACACACACACAAATTTGTATGTTTTATATTCATGCACCTTTCTCTACCTGAATATATGGCTGTCAATATATGTATGTATGTATGTATGTATGTATGTATGCATGTATGTATGTATGTATGCATGTGTGTATGTGTGTATGTATGTATGTCATGCATGTTATGTATTTATGAATATACGCATATGTAATTATGTATATACATGCCTATATATATATATATACAGAGAGAGAGATGTGTGTGTATGTATATATATATATGTATATATATATATATATATATATATATATATATAT
>NC_069005.1:3307904-3312902 GCF_001194135.2 Octopus bimaculoides | reverse complement strand
TATATATATATATATATATATATATATATATTTCAAAATGTGTAGTTCTGCAGCCCACATAAGTTTCATCTTTATACATATGTATGTGCATGCTTCGTGTGTTTGTGTATGAGGGTGGGGGTCTGTGCGCCCACGTTCGTGTGAGTAACTGTCTATGCAAGTAATATTCTACATATGCATATCTGAATCTACATGAAGCATTAAATATTACAAAGGCCACAATAACATTTTTACACTGCAAATGTTTTGAAGCTTCTGTATCTCTGCAATAGTCACACGTGATTCGATATATTTAAACTTGTATACACACATACATAGATATGTAATTACTACGAGCTAATATCACGCATATTTCCAATAATTTAAGAGGTTAGATCTTTCAGTCTATTCATTCGATGTATAGAATTCAATGGTAGTTCCACGTAATTCATAATTTTATGAATATTTGTTGAGCGCTATTTGTGAAAACACCTCCTTAAAACTAGTTATGGTGTACCCCTTTGTGATTAAACACACACATAGCCTCTCTCTGTCTGTCTGTCTCTCTCTCTTTTTCTTGCTCTCCATCTCTCTAACTCTCTCTCTCTCTCTCTCTCGCATATTCCAAACATCCTTCTGCTTCTCTCTGTCTCTCACTTATTTGCATATGCATATAGGTGTATTAATATGTTTGCGTATAAAAATGCATATATATATATATATACATACTCACGTGCATGTATATATAGAGATATATGCCAGAGGGAAATATAGATAGATACATATATGTGTATATATACATACATATATATAGAGGGAGACACGCACATACACACGCACGTACACTGTATTCTCACAAATAAATAATTCATATATATATTTGTATAAATATGTTTGTGTGTGTGTGTGTGTGAACTAACTTACATATGTGCTCACACGTGGTCACACACACGTAGAAACACACCCCATTACGTACAGGCACATATATATCTTTTTCTGTCCCAATGATAAATACATACATCGAATGATTCTAAGATCAGTGTTTATCAAAATACAATTTCATCTTCAATCTGTAATAAAATGTCTGCAGACAAAATCCAAATTTCATGAACGCCAGCCGGCTGAGTGATGAACATTATCTTCTACGTCTTGTTGATAATGCGATCCAATGGAGTGACCAACACAGAAACAGGGACTTGTGCATATTCTAGTTCAGTTGCTCCTACTATTTCGCCTGTTGCTGGCTTTGTACCGTTAACTTCAATTTTTAAATATCCCGATGAAGAGATGTCTAGTAGTTCAATATGCAGTGATGACAATGTCTCACCTACTGAAGCTTTTGTCAAATCAATCTTTTTGTCAAAATATCAAAGCAAGCCAATCTTGCAGCAAATAAAACCGCACATCTTCAAGATATTCTTGAATGCCTGATATAATAGATTGTCGCAGCAATTGCATGAAACTGGTCACAGTACCATCAAAAGGGAGTGGGCCAATTTACCCTTCTCTTGTTATGCCGCAATATAGTGCCATTTCTGGTATAATTTCTTCATAATATTCAAAGGAGATAAGGCGGTGAGTTGGCAGAAATGTTAGCACGCCGGGCGAAATGATTAGCGGTATTTTGTCTGTCTTTACGTTCTGATTTCAAATTCCGCCAAGGTTGACTTTGCCTTTCATCCTTTCGGGGTCGAAAAATTAAGTACCAGTTGCGTACTAGTGTCGATCTAATTGACTGGCCCTTTCCCCCAAAAAGTATGATTTTTTGCGTTTCTGTGTTACGTTATAGTATAATGGGGTCGGGCATAAAAGACATAGGTATCCACATGTAGATATAGTCACATATAAAAAGGGATTCCAGGTAGCTTCCGTCTACCACATTCAATATAAGGCATTAGTCGTTCCCGGGGGTGCAGTAGAAGACAATTGGCTGTCTAAGATGACTGAAGTTGAATCGGAGTTGGTGGAAACGCGAGTTTCTTAGCGACACAGCTGCGCATGCGTCTTATATGTATTGAAATATATGTCTGTTATCATAAATAAACTTGTATAGATACGTTGAAAAACGGACAGCATACAGGAACCGAGAGAGGAATAGAAGAAGGAGGGGTATAAGAAGAAGGAGGAGGAGACAAAGAAAAAGAAGAAGAAGAAGTGGACAAGAATATAATAATAGATTTCTAGAAACACTTGTAACTAAAGCATGAATGAAAACCAATTAAGAAGTGAAGAAAAAATAAGTCTAACCATTTAAGAAAAATAATAAAAATTATGTAAAATTGAACTAAAAATATAAGCAAATGTTTACATACATTTGCATATTTGCATGCATATGTATAGTTATCTATCTATCTTTATCGATCTCTATGTATGTCTATATCTATTTATCTGTCTGTCGTTTGACTTTGTACCTATCTATCTGTATATGTGTGTGTGGTCGAGCGTATGTGTTTGAATGTATGTGTATGTATGCATACTAGTGTGTGAACATATATGTGTGTATATGCGTATATGTATGTATGTAGGGACAGATTGAATGATGGATGGATGGATTCTTACATATGTATGTCTACCAATTTTTGTTGCGCTAAATACTCATGGATTTGGGCCTTTGTGATTTTGAATCAACACATTTTAATATAATCAAAAAAGAGGCAGTGTTTTTCGTTTCTTTGTTTTTTAATCAATGAATTGACTTTTTATGAGGTCATTCCTATGTACAATATAGACAATTTCCGCTTCAGTAACTAAAACACATTATTTTTTTTCTCTTCATAAGCACAACAAGCGTCTTCCTGATTAATGCGCTGACATAATTATTGAAAAAACAGACAAACCTTTAACTAAATTGTTTTAATTGAATTTATTTCGATTTTATAATTCAGCCGTCATAAAATTTCTATGGTCGGGGGATATTTAATTGTTGAAAAAATATTGCTGTCGAATATATTTCGATAAATTTACTTTAAATATCGTAGCAATGAAAGCTATTAAAATAGTAACTTTTTATTATTATTTTATAAATCATATTGCTTTTCATTCTGAGTGTTGGTACTGCATTCACATTCTACATTTTACGTATCTGTTGTTATATTTTTATTTTTGGTATCTCGTTCTTTTGTAATAACCATAATGGGTTTGACTGTTGAGATGCAATCTCACTACTAACAAATTAGCATTCGTTCGTTTCGACAGAAAAACGGTAGGTTGATGTTTTTCCCTTTTATTATCTTTTAACTGTTTCAGCTATTGGACTCCAAGCGTGTTGAGGTATCGCCTTGGAACTATTTGGATACATGCGCCACATTTCGGAGTCGTCTTAAAATAAGGATTAAAGGTAAGGGCAGTGTTATAAAGTGAACTGTTCTCTTCCTAACATGAGATATTTATGGGATATTGTGTTTTTAAACCTTTATGCAAACTGTCGAATTTAGACCCGATACCCTATATATACGCATGTATGTATGTATGTATATGTATATTCGGGCGGTTCCAAGCAGTGCTGTTTTCTACAAGCACTCCACCCTTATTGCAGCCCCTATCTATTCCCCGTAGTTCTCGAGATTTTCGCTCACTCTTCCCAAGGCTCCGACAATTATTGGTATTACTGCTATCTTTTTCATTGATCACGACTTCCCAAGCTAACCTGTCATATCTCTAAACTTTCTTCCTTATCGCATACCTTGTTGTCAGCTGGGCATGCTATATCTATGATCCAGCATAGTTTGTTTTCTTTCTCAATTAAGACTATGTCTGGCTTCCTATTCTCTATCTCATGGTCGCACTGAATCATAAAATCCAAAAAGATCTTTGTATTTTTATTTTCGACGATGCCTTCAGGTTTGTAGTCGTACCAATTTTCTTCTCTGTCAAGTCCATACGTGTTGCAAAGTGTCCAATGGACCAAGCTTGCCTATATTGTTGTGGCGTCTCTCATTATTATTATTATTATTATTATTATTATTATTATTATTATTATTATTATTATTATTAGATACTATCGTAGACCCTTGGATATATGTAACGCAAGCACGTGCTCTATTTCACTCATTTTACTGGACAAATTGTCAACTGATTAATAAGTTTCGTCATACGCTCAGACTAACAAAGCTTGCCATTCAGAAGTCTGAGGTTCGAGATGAAAGGACAGCTACACACCGGGTTATTTATGTAGTTTTATAATATCGATAGGATGTTCTAAAAATCGATTAGTTAATTGGGTATTTGGTTAACTACTTTAATAGTATTACTATATCAGTTTCCAAGTATCTACGATGCACATGAGCCGGTTCTAAATTCCATCAACGTTATTAAATGACTGCAATAGAAATTTAGGTTGAGCCATATTAAGTGTAAATCGATCAGCTAAGATTGTCAGTCGAATTGAAATGAAGCAATTAGTTAAATAAAATAGAATTGATAAATTTCGGAAGAACATTAAAACTAAAATGTGTGTTTTTTTTTTCTTTATTTTTATTTTCCTACTAGCGATCGGCATTTACAAGTATTTCTATGTCATCCGTAAGAGATGTAATGTGAAGTCATACTATAGAAAACAACTTTTGCTACAACAACGAAAAACGTTCACCGAATGAAAAGGTTTTCATGCATAAAATTAATTATTTCTACTCTCTACTTTATGGTACTTATTGTATTTTATTTAGATAGATTTTCTTCAATTGTTGTTAAAGAGAAACTAGTAATAAAAATTGTTAAGTTCCGGCCAGGTATTTTATAGATAGGTGGTACATAATGAGTAAAATAACCGCACGTAACTTCACTACAATAGGTCGAAACGAAAAACTGGATATAAATAAGTCAACAAATATATGATTAAATAAATAAAACAGACAGACATGTGGTCTGTCTGACGTCGTTGCAGATGATTATTAATATGAGGAAGTAAAAGAGAATATATGCAACATTATATAAGATGCTGACATATATATAATCTTTAACTTATAGATTATAGAAATTATGAACAGTTATTAGGCATATATATATATATATATATATATA
>NC_069005.1:3305602-3307886 GCF_001194135.2 Octopus bimaculoides | reverse complement strand
TAGTTTTTCTCAATTATTTGTTTGGGGGGCGTATCTCGCCTCCAAAAATAATTGTACTTATTCACCAATTTTTGTGAAAATTGTGGAAGTTTGTTCTTCTTGCGGGGTTCCGGTTTTGATTTGGATTACCAATATATGTGTGTAGGCATAGGCGCCGGCGTGGCTGTAGCCGTGTGGTAAGAGGCTTGTTTTCCTTTGTTACCGCGCAGCACATTCGTTATTGTCTGTGTCTGTTGAAGCGCTGAAAGTAGTAGCCACGTCAAGTTTGCAGCGTGGCGAAGTGAAGTACATCCGCAAGGTAAGACTATTTGTGTTTGGGTCTAGCGGGGAGGGGGTTGTCTGTTGTAATATTTTTGTACGAGCAACAGGTCCCTAGTGGATTATGTACTCTGGTCTGCCTGCAGTTGGGCAAAATTTGTTCACTTTAAGTGAATAGTTTTTCTCAATTATTTGTTTGGGGGGCGTATCTCGCCTCCAAAAATAATTGTACTTATTCACCAATTTTTGTGAAAATTGTGGAAGTTTGTTCTTCTTGCGGGGTTCCGGTTTTGATTTGGATTACCAATATATGTGTGTATGTATATATATGAATATATACATATGTAAATATATGTATATATGTGTGCGAGTGTGTGTATAGTGCTAGCCACTATACCTTTTTCTATTTTTCTCCCTGTTTATTTCTATGTCACTTTCTGTCGAAGAGCTTGAGTCATTTTGCTGCAGCCATGGTGGAGCAAAGCCTTAAAGGCTTATAACGAAGAATTCGACACCAGAACTTATGTTCTCTAACCCTAGTACTTATTCCATTGTTCTATTTTGCCGAACTGCTAAGTTATGATGACATAGACACATCGGCATCGGTCGTCAGGTACTGGCGTGGAGACAAATACACACACACACGCACGCACATACTCACATACATACACACAAACATATATACATAAATATATATACGAAGGGCCTCTTGCTTTTCCGTTTACCAAATCCATTCAAAAGGTTTTGTTTGGCCCGAGGCAGTAGTGAAAGACACTTGCGCAAGGTGCCATGCAGTCCGACTGAACTCTGAACCATGTGGTTGGGAAACGAGCTGCTTACCGCACGGCCACGCCTGCGCCTATATGTATATATGTGTATAAATATATATATAACTTTGTTTATGTGATTGGTAAGCGTATGTATGCATTTATATGTAAGTATGTCCGTATAAGTGCATATCATACATATGTACGTACGTGTGTGGATGGGTGGATGGTTGTGTAGCTTGTGTTTGTGTGTGTGTGTAGGTATCGGTAACAACCGAAACAAATTGATATTGCGCCAAACATTGTCGAATTCCACAAATCTGAAGCAACATAAAGAAATCATTGATATCAAGAACTAAAAAAAATACATCAAACTACAAGAAAAATATGCAAAAAGAACAAAAGAAATCAGATTTGACTTGTTTCCGTTTCAAACTGGACGTGTTAAATATTCACTGATTGTGATGGTTATGATGAATCGGTGTCCTTTCACATTATCTGTCTTATCTCAACTCCACCAACCAGAAACGTAATATAAAATCACAGATATAATACATCTAATGTACACGCACATATACTTTCACAGACACACACACACATAGGTATGCACACGCCCACGTATATATGTGTGTGTGTATGCCTCTTTGTATATACATATATATGCATATGCACAAAAACTACATATATCTACACTTCCACACATACGCACACATCACATATATATGCATAATAATAATAATAATAATAATAATAATAATAATAATAAAAATTATAATAATAATAATAATGGCAGCCACAACTACAATACACACAAAACAAAATGGACGAAACAGACTCAGAAGGAATATGTGAAAAAATAAAACGCAAAAAAGTAGGTGTTTCGTATTTGTTTTGTGCTTCTATCATGTCTCTAGCGTCGTGGTCAACAAAAAGGATGACCCTCACCAAATTGTCTGTATGGAATTCTCTGGCAAACTTTACTGAAAAGTCTTTCTGCGATTTGTTTTTGCTATTTGGTTCAATATTTTATTATGTATTGTGATCGATTTATGCTTATTTTTTTACCCAGCGTATATGTTGTCTCTCAGCATGAATTATAAATAAAAGAGTCAGTTTTATGTATATATGTACGTGTATACATGTATGTGTATATATGTAAATGTATATATATATTTTATATATATATATATATATATATATATATCTACCTACACATATATATGTACATATATATAATATTTATATATACACACACACGC
>NC_069005.1:3304967-3305592 GCF_001194135.2 Octopus bimaculoides | reverse complement strand
TATATATATATATGTATATATATATATACGTACACACACACACAATCACAGGCACATGTATGCACATATATAGAGTGCGTACCAATAGAAATTTAGCTATGTAAATAAATGCACGTATGCGTTTGTATGTGCGTGAGTGGTTATAAACACATTTTAATGTATAGACTCACATGTTTCCCTCTGTGTTTGTGTTTGTGGTGGGGGGGTGCGTTCATACGCGAATATATATGCGTATACCTGTGCGAATGTAAGTCTTCGCTTAGTGTGCGTGTGTCTGAAAATCAAAATCAAAAACGGTTTCCAGACAACCCGATCTGTTATGAAGTCCCTTTGGAACTATCAATATTTATAGTTTTATCATTAGGTGAGAGTGATATGTCGGGATAATATCTTATAATCGCTAATTTGTATCATTAGGCAAGCAATGAGAGAAAGAGAGACGGCAAAGCTTTATGTAACTATGTCCCCTTTATCTCTCCCCGCCTCTGTATCTTTCCTTCTATGAATCTACCCGTCTAACTGTCCGCCCATCTAATTACGTGGCTATCTATTTATCTCTCTCTATCTCTCTCTCTCTCTCTCTCTCTCTCTCTCTCTCTTTCTCTTACTCTCTGCATATATATAT
>NC_069005.1:3301795-3304141 GCF_001194135.2 Octopus bimaculoides | reverse complement strand
ATATATATAGATAGATAGATAGATAGATAGATAGATAGATAGGTAGATAGATAGATAGATAGATAGATAGATAGATAGATAGATAGATAGATTGATAGAAATGTAGATAGACTGATTGATATTTATCAGTTTTCTATACAGTTTTCGTTTACCAATTTCGATTCGCCAGACATTGGTAGAATCGTGAGTCTACAGGTGGAAGTTATTTATGGAAGGTGGCATTTGGTGCTTTCGAACCCATAACCACGTCGATTTCCGAAAGATCTACAGAAACACTATAGACTTTCGTGTCTTTCTTACTCTAAGACATTTCACCATGTTTCTCTACTAACGTTTCCGCTATCATTATAGTCGTCATATTATATAATTGGAAACGGTATTTCTATAAATGCAGCTCACATATTGCTAAATGAGATCAGTTAAAGAGTATTGAAGAACCATTTGAGGTAAAGGAAAGCTACACAGAAACTGACAATAAATTATTTCCGTATTCGATAACGACACACGTGAAACGTTTTATATTAAGTCTTCCTGATATATCATATATCCGGTCGCCATAGCCCAGGAAACAAATATCGCAATGATAAATATAATCTGAGACAAGCTATTTCTTACTTTCTTTCTTTCTTTCCTTGTTTCTCTCTTTCTTTCTTGCTTTCTTTTCTTTTGCTTTTCCATTTTTCTTTTTCTCTTTCAATTTTTTTCCGTCTTGCTTTATATCTTTTGAAAGTCGATTCCTATCAGATGCTTCAATATTCTGTAGACAGAAGAATAAATAATTATGTCATTTGAGACTGATATTTGATGGCAGTTTGGCAGTTATTTCCAGCAGTTCCAATGACTACACAGAGCAGGCATGAGCAACAGTTGTCTACGAGTGGACCGCTTGTTATATGACTCATCACCAAGCGGGATGCACTACGAAAAATACAATTCAAAGGATCTTATTCATTGTTACTTATTTTATCCAGTTACCTTCACCCACGAAATTGCTGACCAAGTGCCAAAATTTGAAGCCATTATTCTGTTCCGTCTTTACGTTTTGAATTCAAATTCCGCCAAGTTCGATCTTGTCTTTAATCCTTCCGTGGTCGATGTAAAAGGGGGTGTTGAAAATTTCCTGGCTTTGGGTAAAAAAAACAAACAGGAAGATTAATTAATTATAATTTTATTCAACATATTCCTCTCTCAGATTTACACAGTTGTTGCAGTGGTTCTTCAGCTTTTCCAAGCTCTGCAACAGAACTCAAAAATGTGGGCTGCCATTCAGACCAATCGGGACACCCTTAAAAGCCAGCAACTTTTCAGCACCATCTCATAGTTGACTAGGATCCTCTCCTGCAATTTCAGGCTTATACTTCAACCCACACCGAGTGTCAGGATTTCTACACATTCGGATAACTATTGCCACCGACGGATGTTTTTGCGTGTGTACAGATCAGAAATGGTCGACTGTACAACACTTGTCTTATCAACATTTCTAGATATTTATCTTAGTTATTTTACGTCATTCTTCTCGAGTAATTTCTTCTTCACATTGACACATTTTTTAAATGCTAAAATGCAAAATTCTAATTTTATCAAATTTTCTAAGATTAAACACGACAAATATAAAATATCAAATTTTATTATTTTGCGAAAAAAGTGATATTGATATTTTAACAAATTCTATAACTTAGAACAAACAAAACGGAATTTCAATTCAAACTTTATTTATTATTTGTGTGTGTGTGTGTGTGTGTGTGTGTGTGTGTGTGTGTGTGTGTGTGTGTGTGTGTGTGTGTGTGTGTGTGTGTGTGCGTGCGTGTGCTTGTAAAAAGGCCAACAAAATTTTATCAATAAAAGAAAAATTCTTGCATAGGAATATTTTGAATGACTTCATTTTTTAACTGCAAACGTTCATAAGTTAAACAATTCGGTCTTGCCACAGATTAACTCTTTCTCCTTCTGTATCTCTTCCTCCTTCTGTCTCCCCCACTCTTTCTCTTTCTCTGTCTCTCACACACTCATACATGTAAATATATACGCATACAAAAATTAAAATACAAACAAAAGCACAGAAACACATAAGTACAAAGAGAGGCATGCATACATAGACACTGATGCAGCAAAAAAAAAAACATGATACTGAAACAAATGAGATTTTGTACTATTTAATTTGTATGTGTTAAATTACAAAGAGGGTGGAGCTTGTTTGCACCAATAGCTTTCTCACTTCTATAATTAAGCGTCTTACACTGACATCCGCATTCCTTTTGTCATATTTCATTTGCCTACAAACATTCTTTGCACACGTTTTACATATATGTATATATATACATACATATATATATGTACATGTATATA
>NC_069005.1:3300110-3301785 GCF_001194135.2 Octopus bimaculoides | reverse complement strand
ATATATGTACATATATGTAAATACGATCCAGGGATCCGAGTGTAGGAAGTTTGTTAACTTCAAAAAGTAAGAGGCTAGTATAGAGGGTACAAAGTGGATAGTAAACGATAAGATCCAGTGATATTTTATTGGCATCAAGTGGTACAAACTTTGTACCATATTACAGCTGTAAAGAAATTCGTTAAGCTCATAACATGAAAGAATTCATTTGCGAAGTAACGCAATCTTTAAATATTTACATTGTATTATTAATAGCTTTATTTGCTTCGAGACTCGCCGTTAAATGTAGAAGCAATGTGTTAAACTACCGTATATCCAAATTTGGTTATATACATTTTTTTCACTATTTATTTTTGCTTCAATAGGCGGTTATTTTGATCAAATCATCGTATCTCCAGCTGCTACAGATGCCAAGATATCAAAAATTATCAAAGTGTGGTACAACAGTTTTGCTATGGAATGGTGAAACTATTTTTTTGTTGTCTGAAAAATGCAGCGTTTTGGATTTACTGTGTACTTTATGCTCTGTGTACTTCCATGCTCTTATTCATTTCTTTGCGCATGTCATGGTCGTTTTCCTGTAATAACGGCACAGCTGTGTGAAGATGAGCTTCGATTCAGATGTTCAATGAACTAATCCGTCTACTTTTTGCAGTGTTCACCATCTTTGATGTACAATACATTGATATATGAAGTAACTTCGCAAATATATATTTCTGCTGCGTGCCGCGCAGTTTTCCAGTGAACATATATCAAATATTTCAAATATTATTCGAGTAGCTATGATAAATATGTACTAAAATATAGAACTGGTATTTTCTGAAAGTTACGTTACTTCAGTTAACTTGGCAGATCTCAACAGAAAATATTCAAATACAATATTCCTGAATACAAGATAGAGTGGTATATAAAAATGTATTCCGCAATAAAGAGTAATGAAATTTTGATTGTCTGCATCTGATTTCCGCAATAAATGGGTTTCATATATACTCCTGTTGTCGCAAAATCTATTATTAGGCAGGAATTTCTATTGTAAAAGAGATGAATAGTTTTTTTTGTTTTTTTTATATATATAGCCCTTACCTATAGATCGCATGGAAGTCTATCGCACACACAGACACGGTATGCGAACTATAAAAGATATTTATATCTTGTTTTCTTGAAATTATTGTAATGTTTTTACTGAAATATCGGGGCGAACAAAATGGTTCTAAAATAATATTGCGAATCATTGTTAAAGTTATTACTGATATGTAGCGTTTGATCTGCATTGAATTTGTTGTAAACACACATATGTACATATTTACATACACACACATGTATATGTACACACAAACACAGGGTTTGTTTTTTGTATACGTATATGTGTGTGTATGTGTGTCAAGATAGATAATTACGACTAGTGTATATGTATATGTTTATATATATATATATACATACGCACACACACACATACAAACACACATGTGTACAACTGACTGGGTGTGGGTGCAAAAAAGTTCCGGCTTTTAGAGCATCACGAAAGGCCTGGTTTGCGGCCCAAAATTTCGAGTTCATTTAAACAGTTCAGTAAGGGAACTGAAGGGCCACCATCTGTGAATCTGAGCACCCCTTGCATATATAAACACACACACACACACACACACACACATACACACACATATATATATATATA
>NC_069005.1:3294757-3299945 GCF_001194135.2 Octopus bimaculoides | reverse complement strand
ATATATATATATATATATATATATACATATATTTTACGTAAGTGTGTGCATGTATTAAACAGACAGACAGACAGACAGACATACAGACAGACATACAGACAGCTAGACAGACAGAGAGAAAGAGAGAAAGAAGATTTATTTAAAACTATATTTGCGTATTTGTTCCTTTTGTTTTGCGTATTGAGTATTTTCATATTTACTTTACCTCATTTTTGCCCTGTCAGTTTTTTATCTTCTCCATTTTAAAACAATGTAACAATATAGAAATTAATGTCAAAATTTATAAAAGCAAAGACGGCGAGGTCAGACCTCGTTACGTTGATTCTACCATCTTCTGTCGAACCTCCGTCCATCTTAAAATTATTGGCTTCCAAAGTATGATTGCAAAGTAGAACACTGACAAAAAATGATTGATAGCCATCTAAGGGAATAGGTCTCTGAATATATTCAATTCTTTATTTAAAACAGAACAAATATAGAAACAGAACTGAATGAAATCATCCGAAGATGTTAAGATGTTTGACCGTTAATGAAGATATGTTAGTTTACGTATTGGAATCTATCTGTCTGTGGCGAAATTAACTGCGACCGGATATTTTATTTTTATATCGCACAAACAACAGTGATATCGGTTAACTGACAGTCAAAATCGTATCTGAGACGTGAGAATAATTTCGGCGTAATTATGTTTATGATGCGTGTATTGTAGTGAGGTAGTGAAGGCTCATGGCTTGGTGGTTTCTGGTATTCGTCTCACGATCGTGAGGTCCTCGGTTCGATTTCCGGCGGTGCGTTGTGTCCCTGAGCATGATACTTTATTTCACGTTGTTCAAGTCTGTTCAGCAGGTAAAAATGAGTTGTACCTGTAATTCTAAGGGCCAGCATTGCAACATTCTTTTTCATGCTGAATCTCCTTAAGAACTCCATTAAGGTAACGCCTGTCTGTGGAGTGGTCAGCCACTTACACGTTAAATTGACGAGCAAATTGTTCCGTTGACCAGATCAACAGCATTACTGGTCGTCCTAACTGACGGGGTATCTGTTTTTTGATGTAGTGTGCCTAGTGGTGGGGGTATTGCATTTACGATAGCGAGATCGTAGTTTCGATTCCCTCACAGGATAGAGCGCTCCGTTCTGGAACGAAATATTTCATGGTGTTATAAAAGAAGACACTAGGCCAAGGTGTCACGCAGTGTTACTGAACCCGGAACCATGTGTGTGTGAAGTCTCTTTCTTACCACACAGCCACACCTTCGCCTATAAATACATGAGCCAATAAATTTCAATACCAATGTAATATGTACGAAAATCATGAATGTATCTGCTTTTAAAGCAATATGTCATTGTTTCGTTTATTACTATTCAAAGTATATTTGAAATGTCAATCTAAGATGAATTATTCTTAAGAGGATTAGGATTTCTCTGAATTATTAACCTCGTCTTTAGACTATATAATTTTCCAATTTGTTTTTAAGTAAAGAGTAAGAAATCTGGTCGGCTAACTCGCATAATCCTGTCTGTGATCTTTTATATATTCAGAAGTATGATGCCTAAAACGAATTCTCATTATTGCAAATGAAATAAACGTATAGCTAAATATTGTGTTTTCGTCTTAAAAGCTCATGAAATCGGAGTTTATCCGACTTTTCCGAGTGAAGCTAGCTGCAGTACAAGGCTCACTCCTGTACTAGACACTGGTGCATCGCATGGTTACACTCCAGCTATTCCATGAACTGCTGCTGTTGCTGCTAGTGCTGTTGCTGCTGCTGCTGATGGTCTTCCTTCTGTTATGTATATTTAGTAGAGTGGAACCTCAGAAAATTAAATGTAGTGTCATGTTCACCTGATAATGAAATTAAATGAATGGTATGGTTGTGTGCTAAGAAGATTGCTACACCACGACATGGTTCCAGGTTCGGTCTCACTGCATGGCACCTTGGGTAAGCGTCTTCTACTACAGCCTCGGGCAGACCAAAGCCTTGTGAGTGAATTGGGTAGACAGAAACTGAAGGAAGCCCGTCGTGAATATATACCTGTGTGTGTGTGTGTGTGTGTGTGTGTGTGTGTGTGCGTGTGTATTTATGTGTGTGAGTCCTTGAGTCTCTGTTTGTTCCTCCATCATCGCAAGACAACCGATGTTGGTGCGCTTATGTCTCCGAAATGTAGGGGTTCGGCATAAGAGATCGATAGAATAAGTACTAGGCTTACAAAGAATAAGTCCTGGTGTCGATTTCTTCAATTAAAAGCGGTGCTCCAGCATGGCCACAGTCACATTTCTGAAACAGAGTAAGAGAGTAACTTTAAATGATCGGCTTGTTTAGGTCTTATGTGTCCCTGTAATGCTTCCTTTCTGATGGGACACAGCATGTGAAGAGATTAACCAAAATGCCTTGAACCCATGACCGGAGTATGTTATGCATGCATTGCTTTAGTAAAAAGGGAATATTTGTTCTCTGTGATGTACGAAACAGCGATTAACATATTTGCGTTCGAGTGTACCGGAAGGTTTAAAGATGGATATGTATATAGATAGATAGATAGATATATAGATAAATAGATAGATAGATAGACAGATAGATAGATTTGCATCTGAAATTTGAGATTAATAATTCCAGCAATATTCTAATATTGAAGTCTGTAACATACCCTGCTATTAAAGACACGATCTGCAGACTGGTTCTTAACACTGCACTGCCTTATATTCCAGCGTAAATTTTAACGTACACTACACTATCATTATGTGATCATGCCTTAGCATTTGATCTATCTTAATGACATAATACTGTTTACAACAACAACGAGAACAACAGCATTAACTACAACAACAGCGATAACTACAACAATAACGGAAACAGCAACAATGATCGTGATCAGCATCATGAAGAAGATCAGTGCCAGAAAGATGAACAACAAAAATAAATTGTTGAAGATTAAATGAAAAAAAATAACACAAATAAAAGAACAGTACATATAAAAATATCAACTACAAAAATCAGCAAAAATTCATGAAAAATTAGAGAGATTTGTTTAATATAAAGTTAAAAACAGAACGCTATTAAGAACAAAAGTGTATCAATAACATCAGTAGATAGAAATGGAGCAAAAAATGTACCAGGAATAACAACAACAATAACTGCGGCAGCTCGAAGAATTCCAATCCATAGCATCAAATGTGAAGTAACAACTTCAGCAAAACATTCGTATCATCATTATGAAGAGAAAACAGCAGAAAGAAATAAACAACAAAATATGAATACGAACAACTCTTTGAGTGAAAATAATATCAGCCAAGGTACAGTACCAGGAACTGCAATAACAATATAATCAACAAGAGAAGAAACATCTCTGAAAATAATAATAAGCAATGACTATGGAGAAATCGGCGAACATTACCTCAATAATAACTATAGAAATTATCAGCATCAACATTACTTCCCCACCAGGAAAAAGTAGTAAAAGAATAAATAGAATTATAAAATAAAAGTAAAAATTTTGAAACAGTGTAAAATTTTCAAATAAAAAAAAAAGAAAGTATTAAAAATCGGTAAAGCAACAGCGCCGACATCTATGCCGGCACTCCACCAAGCAACAGTACAAACAGCGCCAACACCGTCACCAAAGTTTTTTTACTAAACGTTAGTAGCAACCGTATCGGCGACACCTCCGCCAATCATCGATAACAAACAGCAGCAGCACCAGTGATAATAATAAGACGAAGACGAAGTTCAAGAGTAACAAAATACGAAAAAGAAAAAATAGCAAAACATAATAATAATAATAATAATAATAATAATAATAATAATAATAATAATAATAATAATAATAATAGAACAAAGCATAACCAAGTCAAAATAATTCGACAATAAAAACAACAGAAAACAAGTATTTATCGAACCAGTATTTTTTCTATCAATTTCCATACAGGAATAATCATAATGAATCAAAGATCAATTGCATAATGTTCGCTTTAGTTTTTTCTTTCTTTCAATTCTTTCACAAGAAATAATAATGATAATAATAATAATAATAATAATAATAATAATAATAATAATAATAATAATAATAATAATAATGATAATAATAATAATAATAATAATAATAATAATAATAATAATAATAATAAAAATAACAACAGTAATAACAATAGTAATAATAATAATAACAACAACAATCATAATAATAATAATAATAATAACAATAATAATAATAATGATAACAATAATAATAATAATGATAATGATGATAATAAATTTTGATAATTATTGTTATAATAAGTTTTACTATTACTGATGTTCTTATTCCTATTATTGTTATAGTAGCAGCTATTATGATTATTAGTATCATCATTATTATTATTATTATCATTATCATTATTATTATGATCATCATCATCATCATTATCATCATCATCATCATTAACATCATCAGTAGTAGTAGTAGAGGTGGAGGTAGTGGTAGCAGTTGCAGCAGCAACAGTAGCAGTAGTAGCAATAGTAGCAGTAGTAGCAATAGTAGTAGTAGTAGTAGTAGTAGTAGTAGTAGTAGTAGTAGTAGTAGTAGAATATCGGTGGTGGTGGTAGTAGTAGTAGTAGTAGTAGTAGTAGAATATTGGTGGTGGTAGTAGTAGTAGTAGTAGTAGTAGTAGTAGTAGTAGTAGTAGTAGTAGTAGTGTTATTGCTGTTATTATTAATATTGTCGTTGTTGTTATTAAATCAATATTAACGCTTAATGTTTATTTGTTTACGTTTATTTATATTTATTTATTCAAAACTTAATATTTGATTTCCTTATAAGGAAAGAGATAATTATGTTATTATTCTGTAAAACGGATGTTAAATCTTTTCTATTTCATTTCAGATTTCTTCACAAATGAATTCAAAGATTTGCAAAACGATTTCAACAAAACTATGTCACTCCTTTTGTTATACGCTTTCAAATTGTATTCGATGTATGCTAGAATATATATATATATGTGTGTGTGTGTGTGTGTGTGTGTGTGTGTATGAGTGAATGCATATATATTTATGTATAGATATAACAGTATGTGTACAAAAACAAAACATATATAAATATATACGTATTGATATATATATACAGACACACATATACATGTATGCCTATATTTATGATTATGTATATATATATATAAATATATGTATATATATACATATACATGCATATGTGTACA
>NC_069005.1:3291768-3294434 GCF_001194135.2 Octopus bimaculoides | reverse complement strand
TATATATATATATATATATATATATATATATGCTCTCCTATATTTCATATATGCAAAAATATATATGATAAAATGTGAGAAGTACGATTACATACGTGTCACACGCATTGACTATGTTTATCAATATTTCCTGTTTATGTTACAATCAAAGCATTTGGGTTTGTTTATTTTTCGCAAACCGTGCGTATTCATTCATGTGAAAAGACATTCATTTCATGCAGTTCGTGTAACGTCTATTGAGATCAAACTCATAGATATAACTGATATGCAGGCATATATACAGGTATACATATATATATATATATATATATATGTGTGTGTGTGTGTGTGTGTGTGTGTGTGTGTGTAAGGATTTTAGAAAATACTTTTTGGAATAAGGAAATATTGGATATTGTATTGAGAAGCATAACGTATTGATTGGCTTACATGCAGACCATACAGAATTGTCAGACATGTAATATACTCAGAAATGTTTGCAAATATTAGTGTATGGAATCCATGTAAGTACACAAGTATCTGTATATGCATTCTTGAATATGTTCATACATATACATATTTGGTTTTATTCATCTATGTATATATATGAACGTCTGTCTCTGAGAATACTTGTTTTTCCTAGTTGGGCAGAGAATCTGTATCCCTATGTGTCTAGTAAAGGCATTTATTTTCTGAGAGTGCACCACTTTTGAGAAAAACAATTTTGTTTAAGGATTATGTTTTATCAAACGTAAATATACACGGAGTTTAAATATACTTGCATATAACAAACATGGTTATATCAAAATTTCACACACACACTTATATATGCGTGTGTGTGTGTGTGTGTGTGTGTGTGTGTGTGTGCATGTAGGTGTGTATGTATGTGTATATATGTATATATACATACATGTTTATAGTGGAAAAGCATAAGTATAACATGTTCATTCCTGAATGTTTATTGCAATATGTCTAAATTTACTTAGTATCTGCTTTGTATATGATAATTTATATATGAAATAAAGACTGAAATTCTTGTATGACATTGCTCTGTCGCATTACATCTGAGAGAAAAAAAGGCCATCGGATTTCCTTTTGGAGTATTTCATAAAACATGAAAGTTTTAAAGAATGTAGTGTCTCGACAGCTAACGACTGATGCTAGTGGTTTATTCCGTGCTTCAATAATTCTAAGCGTGAAAAATGTTTCCAAAAGTCTTGGCTGTTACTTTTTTGTTTTTGTTTTTTTTATTTTGTAAATATGTACACAGAGTACAGTGGCAGTGTAACCATTTAAAGCTGTTAAATGAACGAGGCATCGATAAAATATGCATCATGCAATGTATATCATTTGGTTTCGCCAATCTACATGACACGCGTAAATTGATTAAATAATGTATTTTCATTCTTGGAGTGTTTATGCATACCTACATACTTAGTCGATTGAGCTGAGTGCTCAACTGGTACTTATTTTATCAACCCAGAAAATATGAAAGGCAAAGTAGATCTCATCTGAATTTGAAATCGGCCCTTAAAGACGGAAGAAATGTTTCTAAGCATTTTGCCGGAGTACTAACAACTCTGCCAGTTTGCCGCCTGAGGCTATATATTTATTGATCTTCCACCAATTATTTTCTCTGCGTTCACCAGTGTATCTAGACCAGTGTCTGTATGAAGATTTCAAGTATTCGATATTGATTTCAAAGAGGTTTTTCTCTCTTTTCCAGAAAATGACAAAGCAGCAGTCATATTTTCACTGAATACCATTTTAATGAACTTTATTCTCACAAACTGTACTTCATCGAAAGAAGATAACACTATGACGTGATAACCATGAATGGCAAATAAATGACGAATATGTGAACAACAGCAAACTCAAAATATTAAACGAAGGGTATTTAAAACTGAAATGTCGGCTCAAAGCCAGTCAAACTTAATGTTCGATATAAAATTTTATGCCTCTTTATTAAAGTGTTAATCAGGAATATACAGCACTTCACGAAGAATCTCTAACGATCGCGTTCCAATGCACAGATATTAAGAGTAAATAAAAGAATAAGTGAATGGCATAAATTGACAGACATAGCCTAACGGCATAGTTGACACGTTTCCTTTCAAATTTTGTATTCATCTGTTCAAACCCACTGCGCGGCAAATTGGGTGATTGTCATCCATGCGCTGACGATTTTACCAGGTAGCCAGCGTCGAAATAAAAAACCTTTTAGGGAAATTTCACAAATTATTTTATAATTATATACATAATTATAACAAGGGCTCCGCTTAATGCCTCATCAAGCACTGCTAGAAATAGACATTAAAGTCTCTTTTACTACCTTAAAATCTCCGAGAACAACACACTCATTGTAGGTACGTAAAAGAAAAATAATGAAACAAACCTGATTGGTTAAAAGTGGACGCGTTTTGAACTTAGATTAAAAATAATTTTACTTACAGTTATTCTCAGCAAGGTACTCCTTATAAGCACCAGTTCGCGAGTATTTCAAAAATCATGATCATCTGCATATTTTTTTAAATACTCGCGCACTTATGCTCATAAGGAGTACCGTGCTGGAGAGTAACAGTAAGTAAAATTATTTTTATTTCAAGTTCGAAACGTGACCACGGTTGACCAGCCATTCATTGATTCATTATTTTTCTTTTACTTATATATACCTACAAACAAACATATAT
>NC_069005.1:3290270-3291128 GCF_001194135.2 Octopus bimaculoides | reverse complement strand
TATATATATATATATATATATATATCATACGATGGTCAGAATTATTGTGAAGCTAATTTTGCTGTTCATCTTTTACACCTACACACATCTTCACGCGTATATAATTGCTCGTACAAAATGAAATATTTCTACATAGATCGACACAACACACCTCCTCCTCAATACCTGAATATACTGAATTATCCATACACATACATACACGTGTGCTTCTGTATGTGTCTGTCTGTTTGTGTGCGAGTATATGTGTGGTGGGTATGTTTATTTGAATAGTAATGTAGATAGACAAACAAATGCAATAAACACTATTTGCACTCTTCTTTCAAGATCACCCTCTGTTGACCCGCGGCTTTTCTATACGCCTTGCTGTGAATCATATTTCTTGTTATATTAGTCTTATACTGTATATTCAAACGTTATTAATATGACTAATTAGTTTTTTTTCATTCATTAATTACTTTTATTCTAATTCCAGAATTATTTCCGACTAGAAAAAAATGAATTGCAACTATGAAAGACGTATACAACCACACACAATATATATATGTGTGTGTGTGTGTGTGTGTGTGTGTGTGTGTATTTATGTAAATCTATATATATGTATACAGAGGGAGGGAGAGAGAGAGAGAGAGAGAGAGTGAGAGAGGGCGGTTCAGAGAGAAAGAGTGAGACAAGATCTAAATTTGCTGTTTATTGAAGTAATTATTGACAATTTTTGATTTTCTAATTCAGATACATATCACCAATATTTCTTTTATATATTCTCGGGAAAAACAAAGTTAATGAAACGGAGGGAAATGTAATCAAGACAATAAGAAATATCTTTTACATTTACTCATATTCAAATATCTATATATCTAA
>NC_069005.1:3287917-3290014 GCF_001194135.2 Octopus bimaculoides | reverse complement strand
TATATATATATATATCAATAGATCAATAGTAATGGTAAGACAACAAAAGAATGAATGAGACCTCAATATTATGTAAATAGAGGGATTTATCTGTAGTATATGTGACAATTATTCGGTTGCCATAATAAGACTCCAAGTTTCAGATCCACTCACAAATCTTTGATAGACTTGAGGCTGTAGCAAAAGGCACTTGCCCAAGTGGCAACGCAGTGAACAGAACCTGCAAACATGTGTATGGGAAGCAAGCTTCTTACTACACAGCCACGCCTGCGCCTATCTCAACAACATGTAGGTTGAAGCATTACTTGCCTCAACAAAATTTGGATTACTGTATAAAAATGTTTTCCCTAATGAATGTTAATGATAATTTAAGAATATATGTCTGTCTTTCTCATTAATTGTATCAAATATCATAGCAAGCGTAACTGAAATTAATACTCTCCTTTCATATATTGACTTCGTGTTCACAAATAGCTCCTGTCCATAGAACCATAATAAATACACCATTTAAAGGAGGCGGCGAGCTCGCAGAAAAGTTAGTACTGCCTAGTAGTATTTCGTCTGTCTTTATGTTCTGATTTCAAATTCCACCGATGTCGACTTTGCCTTTCATCTTTTCAGGGTCGATAAATGAAGTATCCGTTCCGTACTAGAGTCGATCTAAACAAACTGGCCCCCTCTTCAAAAATTTCGTCCTTTGTGCCTAGAGTAGAAAAAAGTAAATATACCATTTAGTAACATAACGCAAAACTATTCAATTAGGAACATTGTGCTTGTGTATTTCTAGATACATTGATGAAACAAAAACAGCGCTTTTTAAAAGAATTTAAATGAAAACGAACCTTGAAAACAAAATTATATTTGACATAATAAAAAATTATTGATTTCGAAGTAACGTGAATTAAATCTCTTTAGGACTGGTGGATAGCGAAAGAGATAAATGGATAAATAATAATGAGTAAGTGTTGACATAAAAAAAAAATCTTTGTAAGGAAATAGTCGAAGACTTGCCCGTGAGACTTCATTCTATATCGCCTGTAAATAATACGAGCGTACTACCATTCAGCTAAAGCAATCCAAGAATTTTCGCTATCCATATTAGGAACTTTGAATTTTACCACTGAGAATTGCCTGATGTTGACGTCATAAGAATTTGTAAACATCCGAGAGAAACTTGAAATAATTCTCTTTTTTCGGAATGGTGGATCTCGAGTCACTGAGAAAATTAAATAATTGTATTATTTTTAGAAGAAAACGATGAAAAAGCAGAAGAAGAAGAAGAAGAAGAAGAAGAAGAAGAAGAAGAAGAAGAAGAAGAAGGAGAAGAAGAAGAAGAAGAAGAAGAAGAAGAAGAAGAAGAAGAAGAAGAAGAAGAAGAAGAAGAAGAAGAAGAAGAAGAAGAACAACAACAACAACAACAGCAACATATCAGCAGACATTTGCAAAGTACAACTTTGAAAAAGATACACCTACACCAAACGTGAAGGATATGCAATGAAGGTTGGTGCTGGCAACACAAACGATGTTTAGTTCATCCGAATAAAACAAACACCATCAGAGTATTCAATACGATGGAACAAATGTATTCCCGCCTTTTACAGAACAGAGAATTTCCAAGATATATTTTCCAGCGAATATCCAAGATATAGCCCCCCCAGATCATCACAAATCGCCCTCCATGTTTAACAGTTCGAAGAAGGCAGTCTGGATTAAATGTTTCTTTTGGCCGTCTCCACATGTACACTCGGCCGGTGGTCGGAAATAAGGTAAAGAATGGCTCGTCTAAGAAAATAACATACTTCTACTGCTTTAGGAACCAATTCTGTAGGCTTTTACTCTACTCTAAACGCTTTGTAGCCCTCCCTCGAACTCCGGATTTGTACAGCTACCGGCGAGAAGTTTTTATGGAAAACGAGGAGTTCTGAAGGTGGTCATTTTGCTCTACAGTAGTTTTGGGCGCTGTACGTTTGAGATCCTTTCTAACAATTGACCTTCGAGTCCGACTTTCCTTATCTGAAAATGTTGCTACAAAATATAACCGCATGTGAGCCTTTGGCGTTTTTTTTTTTTTTACTCCGTCTTCCTTTTCTATTGGAA
>NC_069005.1:3285223-3286572 GCF_001194135.2 Octopus bimaculoides | reverse complement strand
ATATATATATATATATATAACATAAATATACATTTGTACAGATGGAGAGACACAAAGAGCGAGATAGAAAAATGGAGTTTGTAGTGATACATATATACATCTATGATCTCCTTTTAACATTTATATATACTGTAGACTATTAATGAATATTCATACTGGTATATGCATTGATATACATATAGCTATATAAGTCTATGTACATATGAGTATATATATGCAAATATAAACGACGTATATATGCACACACACACACACAAACACACACACGCACATATATATATATATATATATATATATATATACAATCACACACACACAAACACGGAAACACATGTTTATGTGTGTTGCTTTATATATGTGTGTATGTGTGTGTGTGGGCGTGTGTGTGCACGTGTGCGTGTGTGTGTGTATGTGTGTGATTGTGTGTGGGTGGGTGTGTGTGTGTGTGTGTTTGTGTATGCATACAAAGCAATATTGATTTCTGATTCATACGCAAAGACAAAACGATATATAATACCGAAAAATAAATGCAAAGAAACACAACAACCATACACACAATTGTATGCATATATACCAACATTTTCACAGATATATATATATACATATATATGCGTATGTGCGTGAGTACATGTATATATATATATATATATATATATATGTATATATATATATATATATATATATATATGTATATATATACTTATAAATTGGTATATGCACACACATACGTATATGTTATGTATGCATATATGTATATCTATATACATATATAAATATAAAATCATGTATGTACACAATATGTGAGAATTATATACAAGGAAATACATGATCATAAATCCGATATCAGACAACAAAAATCGATATTATCAACCATTGTTTTCATAATATAACTCTATTTTGAACGAAGTAATCGTCAGTGCAATGTTTCCAAACTTTCAAAGTCTATAGTACAAACACAAAAACTGTATTTCCCTCAGAGCTAACTATGCTATATTCACAATTAGCTAGACATTTACCGGAGATAAATAGAGTGTGGGGCGGGGGTCAAATGCAGACATTGGTTAGTGCATAGATATTTTCATAAATTCAAACAATAAAGCTGTCGATTGAAAAAATACGAGGAATCTAAAATTCCAATATAAGAAACAATATCGTAGACAGTCTTCTATGATCATTCAGGTGACCTGAACTGCATAAGATTTGCGATGTGCATAGGTGCGCTTATATATCCATTCAGAGACACGCACACACATGTGTATTTATCTATGTAACTGTCATTTATCTACTCACACATATATGTGTGTGTATACATATATACATACATACAAATATATATATATATATATATA
>NC_069005.1:3282425-3284511 GCF_001194135.2 Octopus bimaculoides | reverse complement strand
TATATATATATATATATTACTAAGGCGGTTCGGTGAGTGTAATTGCAGTCTTATTAGCAGTCCAAGTATGCCTGATGCACGTTCGAAATTGGGAACAAGCTACTCACTGCATTTTGTCACGGAGAATATATCTGGTGTGTCTACACCTAGACCATTTCGCAGCGCCACCTAACTAGAATATGAGATGTTATCATTTCGAAGTCGTTGTCTCTACCTCCGTCACAGACACTAAGCAGACAACACTGCGAGATGGATTGGACTCATAATATCATTGCAATTTCATTTATCACTGCTTAGCACCCATCCCTTCCGTAATTTAATTACGATTAGCCGAGGTATTCCGCTTCCACTCAATTGGGATTGCACAGATAATTTCCGACCCTGGGCACAAGTTCGGGTCAGGTTGTCTATGGAAGGCCAGCAATTGCTTATGCATACCAGCCTCCCCTTTCTACGCCGCTGATGTTACCGAAGAGAAAGGCAAAGACCGATGCCGCTTGGCTCCAGTGAGGAAGCAACTCCTTTCTACTTTAGTAAACCCCAAACAATTTAGAAGCATGCTGTGTAGAACGTGCTCAGTCATTTTGAAACTTGGTGTGATTAGAAGGCTGTCACATTTATATATACTCAATCGATGTAGCATATTCTTTGATATAGGGCCTTTCATTTCAGTTTCCCTACAATTCTCATCGCAAATATTTCTGTCGAATGAACCGGCTCTAGTATTTCTCCATAAATTGTAGGTTTATGTGTCGATGTGAGAAACCATTAAATTACATTGTGTCGTCTGTATGAGGTATACTGCACGAGAATCTTTCCTGATAATATGGAAAAATGCAGATCAGCGGAAAGGGCAAGAGAGAGAGAGAGAGAGAGAGAGATAGAGAGAGGGCGTGGAGGGAGAAAGAGATACTAACAAACATACTTACATATTAACGCGCAAATACGCACTCACATACACTCAAATACATTAAGATACACACAGAGATATACAGGACTGTAGAGAGAGAGGTAGCGAGGGAATTGTATGATAGAAACTGAGATTTCGTGTCTTATGAATCTATACCATATAAACGTAACTGCTTACACACACATATATATATATGTGTGTGTGTGTGTGGGTGTGTGCGTGTGTGTGTGTGTGTGTGTAGGTATACATGTACGTAGATGTGTGCATGCGTGTATATGTATGTGAATATATATATAAATATATGTGTACATATATAAATACATATATATAATATATATACATATAAATATACATATGTATATATATATATATATATATATATATATATATATATATATATATATATATATATATATATATATATATATATATATATATATATATATACATATACACATATACATATATGTATGCATGTATGTATGTTTATGTGAGATGTATATTGGGAGAATCGGAGAGGGAGAGAGATTGAGTGTGATGAGGGGACAAACAGACAGAGAGAGAGAGTTTCATGTCTTAAGAAACTGTATCACGTGTATATTCCAACTTTATAAGCGGACAATCTAAAAAGAGATCTAAAAGATCAAAAGAAGAGAAATTATAGAAAATATTTTCAAGGTCCGCTAGTCAATTCTTACATCACCAAATCGTTCAGCTACATAAACAGTTTATTGGATGTCCATCATCTTTCCCCTATGACAGTTATTAGCTCGATCGGATGTTGAAATTTCTTTCAGATCTGGCCATATTGTTCGACAGTTAACTTAACAATGGCGGCAACCAATAACTATCAAAGATTAGGCGTTTCTCAAATGAATCTGACGTGTAGTCTTGTACATGGCCGCCATACTTACACTTCGTCTTGTCTGCTGTGCAACTGGAGCGGATATCAGTAACTTTGTGTGAAAGTGTGTGAGCGCTCGCATGTGGGAATGCATGTCTACGTAAAGCGTGCTTTACTGACAGTGTAGTTATGCTTAAGCGTGTGTGAGTGAATGTGAGTTTGTACATATAGACATATATCTATAGACACACACATATATATGCATATTTATACACACATACATAAATACACACACACACACACACACATACATAAATACATACATATATATA
>NC_069005.1:3281940-3282415 GCF_001194135.2 Octopus bimaculoides | reverse complement strand
CATGTCTATTTGTGTGTGTACGAGTATTCCTATGTTTGCAAATTCGTTTACTTCAAGAAGGAAATTGATGCATGAAACTAGGTTTATGGCGGAATAAAAGGAATGCAAGCTGTACAACAATATCAATGAGTGTATCTATGTGATTGTGGCATGAATGCGATGTGCCTTTCTGCGGTTGTACCGTCACATGCGTCACATGTGTGAAGAGTAACATGATTCAATTTCTACTTATATGTTACAGCCAATCACGGATTCATCCCACATTAAAGATGTGTTAATGGACAAACCGGTACACGCAAACACATGACCACATACACAGCCACATGCATGAATACACAAGCTATCATCCATCATTCCATACACATAATACATACGTATATATTCATAAATGTACAATCGTACACATACAGGGACACACACATGTATATATATATATATACATACATATATATATATATATATATATATATATATA
>NC_069005.1:3280259-3281555 GCF_001194135.2 Octopus bimaculoides | reverse complement strand
TATATATATTGGTGGTTCATCCCATAAATAAAGCGGTTTTTTTTATTTGCATGAACTGAAAGTCGGAGTAGGACGAGGATAAAATACTGCATTTACTTGCTGTAAATGCGGGTAGTAATTGTTCCTTGTACGTATTCTTAGTGCAAGTTTTGAAGAGTGCAGTTCGATTTTAGCAGTTATTTTATCAATTCTATAATGGAAGCTACAAAGGAGTATATCCATCACATTTCCTTTATATGTTCAATAAATTCAAAAAGCTAGAGCAGTTTCAATGGGAAACGATGACCCACCCAACATATTCGCTGGACATTGCCCCATCTGATTATCATTCATTCCGCAGTCTTCAAAATCATTTAGATGGAACAATACTGGAGGAGTATTTTTCGTCATTGGCAAGTGAACTTTGGAAGAGAGGTCTTACAAATCTTACAGCTCGATGGAAGAGCTTTGTAGAAAATGGTGGAGAGTATATATTATATATCGAAAAGGATTTTGTCTATCTTAAATTTGACAAATGAAAGTCTAAAAATACCGCAGCATTTTTGGAATGACAAAATATGTGTGTGTGCGGGTGTGTGTGCGGGTGTGTCTGTGCCTTGTGTGTGTGTGTGCTCATGTAAAATATGAGTGAGCATGTATATATATATATGTGTGTTTGTGTATGTGTGAAAGTGTGTATGTATGGATATATGTATACACACATACATATAGATAGGTTTATAGATAGATATAGATATGTTCATATGTGCGTTTGTCAGAGAGCACGTATTATTCTGAGTTCCATACACATATTGTAAGTGAGAATATTTTGTATATTTGGCCGTGTGTTTATAGATACGTAATAAAAAGCTATGTATTATAAACGTAACTAACGTGTATACGCCTCCCACAAGATTATAAGACACTATGATTGCTGTCAGAATAGCGACACAATCACGGTCACAGACACACAGACAAACACATATAAACAAACAATTCAATAAATTTCCCATAAACTTCAACGGAGCGTTTCTATGCACATATATACACAAGCGATACGTATTCACATAACAACGAGTGTTGCATAGTACACTATATCTAAGGACAAATATATTACGTTAATGGCCGCACGTGTCATGGTTAGAGTTAAAATAGTAAAAAAAATAGCACAATCATATTAACTTCATATAGGCTTCTAATGTATGTCATGGTAAGTGTAAGTATTTATATACATATATGCATGTTTGTGTGAGTGTATGTGGACATATGTATATATATATATATTTATATGTGCATGTATGTATATATATATATATA
>NC_069005.1:3278526-3279554 GCF_001194135.2 Octopus bimaculoides | reverse complement strand
ATATATTAAATAAATAAATTTATATATGTATATACATATATATAAGCATGTATGTATGTGTGTATGTGTGTATGTATGTATGTATGTATGTATGCATGTATGTATATATCCAGTGAACTAGTAAGAAAGTAAAAATCAAGATATACCTATAAAGCGAAAAGTAAAATTAAATAAAAAGCAAAGAAATCACTTTCTCTGTCGTAAGTTTTCTTATTAGACTTACTTTAGTCAGCGATGATCATACAATTCTTAAAAGCTAAACTGACAAATAATATGTGGACCTAAGTATATCTATCTATCTATCTATCTATCTATCTATCTATCTATCTATATATATATATATATATATATATATATATATATATATATATATATATATATATATATATATACCCACTCATATATTTGTATATGTACGTACCAGAGAAATATTTTGCGGTGAACATATTCACGTTAAGTCACTGGTTTTATAAGTACGGTGTGTGTTGGCATTCATACTAACACACAAGTGTACATCGCACATAAATTATCTAGTTAGATTTATGTACGTACTTACACACGCAGACATGTAAGCGCCCACACTTACTTATGCACAGGCGCACACACACGCACACACATATACACACATACCCACAGGCATTTATGTATATGTACGTGAGTGTGTGTCTGTCTGTGTACCTGCATATGTGGGAACCCTGGGAGCGAGAGTTAGTGGATGTGCTTAACGAATACATATTTGTGAATATTAGCATGTATATATACTTACATATGCATGCGTACATGCATGTACATTATTTACATTCATACACACACGCTCGCGCATGCATATATATATATATATATATATATATATATATATATGTATATGCACACACACGCGCGCGCAAATATATACACTGGGAGAGAGAGATGGAGGGAGATATATATTTAGATATATACATGTATATTCATTACCAAATATGTACTGCTTAACAGAACCGACATTTGACATGTCTGTCCCTGTATCTGTCAATACAATAAGACAACAC
>NC_069005.1:3277792-3278318 GCF_001194135.2 Octopus bimaculoides | reverse complement strand
TCACACCCCAAAAGGATGGGTGATTAAAATCAAACAATAAGCAACACGGATTTCAAAAGTGATTGCAGTACGCACGTTTCATGCTACTTCAATTTATTTAAGTAATGTGAGCATTACCTTAAATGCAATATGAAGAGCAATCTTCAGCTGCACGAAAAAATGCAGAAAAAAGACATATTACAAATGTGGCAACATATTAAAACCAAGTGGGAGAGAGCATACATAAAATCCAAATGTGAGGAAGAATATATAAGTCCATCTTGACATAGCAGGGTCTATCAGGCTATATAATATGTAACGTTCCCGTAAGAGAATAAAACAAACTAAACAGTTTTTTCTTAGAGTCGATGTTTTGTTCTTTAACCCTTGTGTATGGACCATCTCACAGAAAGTGACGATCAAACTCCGTCCAGACTTACCTTATCTAATAACTACCGATATGTATGCATGGCTACACATATATCCATTGAATATATATTTATATATACATATACATATATATATATAAAATCCACATTCATATATA
>NC_069005.1:3275491-3277782 GCF_001194135.2 Octopus bimaculoides | reverse complement strand
TATACATGTTTATATATACACACACACATATTTATATATACTCAAGGATAAGGAGGGAGGTGAGGAGGAAGTGAAATGGTGGATGTTACATTACAAACGTGTGTTCCTTTTATGTAAACGAGATTTTTTCGCCTCGCTCAGAAAATTGATTACAGTTGCCAGTTGCAACAGTGCATATTTTGCTCTCAGTGACCGGAATAATGAAGATCATCCTGACATGTTTCATCTTCTGTCTTTTTTTTTTTAATATTTCATCAATGAAATGTAATTATTTTTGATAAGTACCGCTGAAATAACACCTTGAAATATATTTTTTTTATCTAGCATACTTTTTCAGAGAACCAAACTGGCTCGATCTTAATTTTCTTGAGATTAAAATCATTTGCAGCAATTAATAGGAGCACTATACATGCAACTTCTCAGAAGAAAAACAAAACACCCAAACTATCTTCGATTAATCTCTTTAAAAAATCGTGACATTATTCTGACTAATGTTTATTTACTGCTCAGAAAGAGAGAGAAATAATTTTGTGGTTAAATCATAACGCAACATATTTTAGCCTCGTTCTGACGAATGAATTTGTTGAAAATCCATGCAAAAATAGGTGTTTATGAAGAATACACAAAAGCCGTAACTTCATTTTATATTTCAAATTTTCCTATCGCCATGTTACGCGCCTGGAAACTACATTTCGGAAAGGAATGGGAAAGGGCTGGCTCCTTACGCTCAAACTTGTTTATTGAAATATTAAACAAACTCCATCACTGTGTCCTTCATGCTTTCCCAACTAATTACGCTTCTGTAATTTCTGTTGCTTTAAAAGTATTTTCAAACACACATGGCTCTAATTACTTCCAATATGTCTTTCTTTTAAAATGTTATTGTCATTTGCGGTTCCTTTATTTTCTGTAAATTTCATCTTCATCAAAAATTAAATTCCGTGTTCTTTTGTTTTGTCAATGTTAGTTCTATAGCTTTTTTGTCCATAATTGTTTTATTTTTGTCATTTTTTTGTCGTTATTTTGTTAACTTTGCATTATTCTGTCACAATATTCTATAGGGAAATTATTTTGTATCCTTGCGAAATTTATTGATTAATCAGTCCGCTCTTTTGGGCATTAAAGAATTCTTGTTACTGCGGCAGCTTTTGCTGCAAAACCCTTCAGTCACAGCTGAGACCGCTTCTCTTCAGGAAATATTCTTCTAGAAAGTGTAGTTACCCATAAACTCAACATACAAATAACAATTTAATCATGAAGTGGATCTTGGCTCTATTCATATATTGTACAGGTACTCTTGGAGTTTCGAGATCAATAGGCCTGTGTATAAATATCTTTGGTTACTTCATTTACCGTGAAATGTATACAGGCTCCACGGTTAAAGTCTGTCCTGTGATTGACTCCGAAAGCGCAGTGCCTGTTAACTATATCGAAACCCTGTCCTAAATACGCGCAGCAATGTGGGCTTATGTAATGGAAATTGATGAGAATGCTATTGGGAATTGAAGACACGTAAATGTGTTAAATCAATTTGCATAGATGTCCGATGTGAAATACAAAGTAGAACAAATAATGAAATCTTACAATGGAATGTTAAAGCCCCTGGCAATTATCTGCGACTCTGTAAGAAAATTGAGAGTTATTTCCATAAATTTAATAGCACAGTATTTAATCATATCATATACAGCGGTTCAAAGGACATCAGGGTCAGGTCTTTGTCGTACTAAATAAGCTATTAGCAGGGCGCATAATTCTAGGTTGGCTTTGATTGGTTGGCATAGATTTTTACACTAGCGAAAACGAAAAGCATAGATTTGGGACTTGGGTAGTTTTCACAATGTGCTGAGATGATAAAGTTCACTGGGTCTGAGTGAAATATGTCTACAATAACTTGAATTTCAAAAGCACACAGACAAACACACAAGCGAGTTGACGGTTACTTCAATTATCATACACTTTTTCAAGGCGGTGAGTATTTCGTCTGTCTTTACGTTCTACGTTTAAATTCCACCGAGGTCGACTTTGCATTTTATCCTTTCGGGGTCGATAAATTAATTACCAGTTGCGTACTGCGGCGATCTAATCGACGGGCCTCTCCCTAAAAATGTTGAGCTTTGTGCCTTGAGTAGAAAAGAATTATGCCCTACTATCGGGTTAGCATATCGTAAAGTCCCAATTAACAAGAAATTCATAAATTTGACTCTACAGTCAAGACTGAGTCACGCCACCAATTACATATATCCTTTTTTTAAAAAACTTCCCTAAAATTAACCGCAATTTAGCATTATATT
>NC_069005.1:3267861-3275351 GCF_001194135.2 Octopus bimaculoides | reverse complement strand
TATATATATATATATATATGTATATATATATATATACATGTGCTGCGTATATGAATATATATATATACTTATCTGTCTATATATCTGTATATTCGTGCAGTTATATGTGTGTGTGTTTTTTTCTCTCTGTTTTCGGGTGTGTGCGGGCATGCTGGCGCGTGTGCATAGCTGTGCGTTTCCAATTACTATTTTCTGTATGAAACTAATTCGTAGCAAGCTTATTTAAAATTAAATTCTAACAATTTCATTTAATTAAAATATTTGGCAACGATCAGCGTAAATTAATATTCCAAATTTGACCGAAGTAAAATCAAAAATAATTAATACATTTCAGTAATTGGCTATCAACTATTTCTTTATTGTTTTCTGTAGTTGTTTTTATATATTTATTATCCAAAGCAATATCAGGTAGAAGAAACCAAAAACAACATATTCCTGAATCAAACAGCACCATCATTATTCTACATTTTGACCTCTGCATCATTCTCTTTCCCCTGTCATTCTTCTTCTTCTTCTTCTTCTTCTTCTTCTTCTTCTTCTTCTTCTTCTTCTTCTTCTTCTTCTTCTTCTTCTTCTTCTTCTTCTTTTTCTACTTCTTCTTCTTCTTCTTCTTCTTCTTCTTCTTCTTCTTCTTCTTCTTCTTCTTCTTCTTCTTCTTATTATTATTATTATTATTCTCCTCTGGCTCCTCCTCCATTTCTCCGTCTCTGTCCCTGAATCTTGATCTTGTTGCTGCTGTTTTACTTCTTCCTGACCTCTCCTCCATATCTTCATCCTATTCCTTCTCATCTCCCTTCACATCATCACCACTATCATCATCATCATCATCATCATCATCATCATCATCATCATCATCATCATCATCATTACCACCAAGCCTCACCATCATCACCGCCGTCACCGTCATCTTCCTTATCACTTATCATCGTTGTTGTTCTTGTCATCATTATCGGGCTCAGCATCTAGACAAACACCGTCGTTGTCGTTGTCGCCAGTATCAATATCATCACCACCACCACCATCATCATTATCATCAGCATCGTCAACGCCATCATTATCATTATTATCAGCAGCATCATCACTATCAACTTCATCACCATCACCATGGCAACCATCACCGCAAGCACGACCACCAATATCATCATTATAATCAGCATCATCATCAGTGTATTGATCCCCACAGCATATGTCTTAACCACCACCTCCACCACCAACACCACCACCACCATCATCATCATCATCATCATCATCACCACTACCACCACCACTACCACACCTCCGCCACTTTTAACGTAATCACTCAAATCAAAAGTGATACCTAACCCTCACCATCACCTCCATCCTCATCATCAGTGTCATCAACCTTATCTCCAAATGAACCACCATTATCACCACTTCACCTCCACTACTACTACTACTACTACTACTACTACTACTACTACTACTACTACTACTACTATAACTACTACTACTGCTACGACTACTTCTACTACTCCGACTACTATTACTACTATCGTGATCACCACCGCCTCCACCACGATCATCATCATCATCATCATCATCATTCAGTTACGTTCGGAGCCGTCATTGTCACCTTCACTACCGTCACCGCTGACTCCATCGCCAACCCCACCGCCAACCCCACCACCAACACCACTGCCAACCTCACCGCCAACCCCACTGCCAGCCCCACCGTGGGACTTCATCGGTCATTCTTTACCTGTATTTTTGCCCACGCCAGCCAGACCGGCCGAAACAACCACCACCACCACAAACACCACCATAACCATTACCCCACCCCTGACCATCACAGCCATCCCAACCCCACTCCGCATCTGGCCACCACCTTCCGTCGCATCCAACACCATTGATGATAGAGGTCGCTCAACACCTCTCTACTTTTAATTTGATAGATTTTTAACACCTTCTCAACTACTAGACTGTTAAATTGATCATTTGAAAAGCAAAGGTGACATTGCTAATAGGTGTGGCGGGGAATATATTTTTGTAGAGGGGTTGCACTCGCTATTTTTTTAGTTTTATATTATTAACCGCCTCTTTTTTTTTTAGATTGTCTGAGATACGAAAAATAAAAAAAAATATAATAATTAAAGATTTGAAGTAGTTTTATTACATTTAATTTTCGTTTTTGTAGGCTGTAAAATCACTAGATTTTTCTCTTTTTTCAGTTTTTAGATTATTTCTAAATCTTTGCTGTTGTTATTTTTTATATAATATTATTTTTAATTAATTTAAATGAATTTTGTTTCATTTCATTTTCTTTCATTTTGTTTTATTGCATTGCATTGTAATTTTTGCTTTTGTTCATTGTTATTTGTTTTCTTATCAAAATTGTGTTGACGCAAACTTTTTTAACAATTATCGTCTAGCCTTCCCTTTATACATTTATATAGTATCAACTACATTCTCTGTTATTTTTATATAGCATGTGCAAATTAGTTCCGTTCTAGTGTTCTAATTTCAATTCCTATAATGGCGAAAAAAAAAATTCGACGATAATCGTTATACAACGAATAGATTCTTTATAATTTCTGTCTTGTCCTCTATGTTTCTTCTGATTACTTTATCTTCAGAACAGGTCCGATCAAGCAGACATATGTTAAGAGGCACTCTCATTTTCAGACACCGTGATCGTGCGCTTTTCGACAAAGATGTTCGGGTTATTTAAATACATTTTTAAAAAATACATTTTCATGGAAGGCGTGGAGCTCGTAAGAAATTTGAATGTTTCCCAACGGTACTATTTTCGATTCGGTCTCGATTCATGTTACCCTGAGCAAGTATTTTTTTAATATAGTCTTGTAAGCCGGAGCTGCACTAAGCTTTATAAGAGTATATATACGCGTCGTACAAATATGTGTGCGTGTGTATGTGCGTGTGTGTGTATGTGTGTATACGTTTATGTCATAGCCTCGGGCGGACTAAATGCATTCTAGTGGAGTTCGCAGTGAAAACCTCAAAGAAGCCTGTCGTATATATATATATATATATATATATATATATATATATATATATATATATATATATATATATATATATATATATATATTCGGAAATTGAAATGAGTTCCTCCTTTTCACGATTGGAAACTGTTTTAAAGCGGGTTCCTCCCACTGGTGTGATGTGCGCTTGCCATTGTACAGTAGTTTCTGTTTTAAGCTAGTAGTAACCATGTTTACTAGTCATTGGATACCGTTTTATCTCTTAGTACTGGAATAGTGATACACTAACTTCTTCTGTCTTACTTTCGCTGATAGCTCCACAAGACATCGTCCAGAATTGTTGACTCTGAACTCTTCGACTGTCGACCCTCTTTCCAAGACCGTCTACTGCTCTATTTATAATGGCGGGTTCTAACCACTTTTTACCGAGAGGTGTATACAGTTTCACTATACAACAGAAACATTACCGGAATTGTCATTTGTCTTTAAAAAAAAACATTTTAATCGATAATCCTTGGAGACATCATCAAGCGGATTATAATACATCTTAATCTATATTCAGATTGACGTATCCCAGAATCTGGTCGTCTGCGATTGCGTGCGATATGTTTCTGTATTTTTATGCATTCTTGTTTATCACAATAATTGCATAATCTTTATGAAAGATCCAAATCTGTCGTGCTTGAAAATATATTCTCAGTAAAAATATATTGAGCCACTCACAATCTTGTTAGTTGCATCTGTCTCGTATTTATATATTCTAGTCTTTCTCTTTCTTTCTTTCTCTATCTCTTTTCTCTTTCTCACAAACACTCTCTGTCTCCATCTATCTATCTGTAAATATATATATATATATATATATATATATATATATATATATATAAAACATTTACATATACGTATATAAATATATGTATATACACAAACTCTCACACACGCACTTATACACACACACAAAACGCACATATCCATATTGTACATAGCGGCCAGATATATATAATTTAAAATCCAGTTTGGACGTTTGTGAAATTCTGTGGAATGTTTTGCTGCAATTCTTAGAGTGCGATGTGATTATATTCTTTGTCAGTTTCGCGCAACATGTAGATATTTTGGATTCAGTTATTTGCTGATAAAGATCTTTTCTTACCATTCAGTTTTTAGATTATTATTATTATTATTATTATTATTATTATTATTATTATTATTATTATTATTATTATTAGCTTTCCACGTTTTCCCGCTTCCTAATTTGCATTCTTTTTTGCTTTTTTGCAAGTGTCACCACATCAGTTAACAGTTTTGTATTTGTTTAATCAATGATGACAGAAAAGAGGTTGTCGACTGTTGGTCTTTTGTCGATTCTTGAATAAATCATTCCGTTTTCTTTAGTAAACGTCTTTGTAGGCTTACTGTGCATATAATATAATAGTTATTTTAGTTCCATAATCCATGTAAATATGTTTCTAGTCAAGATAAATATAAACGTTTTCATGTATAATTCAGCGTGATGAGTTTGACTAACAGTAGGCATAATTTATCTTGCTTTACCCGTAGGTCTTGCTATTTAATTATTTTGCTGGGGCAAGGCATATTGGTGACGGTTACCTTACTATACATTTTTCTTTAAGCTCTTCTGCACGTATTCGGATGAGATTTTTACAATCACGAATGTCAATATCATTCATATAAAGGACGATACTTTGTAAAATATTTATCTGTATTATCTGTACCCAACCTGTAATATTGGATTATAGTTTGTTTTTTTTCTACCGTTTATCTGATGCATTTTATTCATACAAATTACCAGACAATTCCTTTACTAAATCTGTTCATTCGGTGCAGAATTGTCTATACTTTTTTAAATGCCAGGTTTTCCAACCCGAAATCATAATAGCCAAAATCGACGTTGGTGGAATGTAAACTCAGAGCGTGAAGACTGACGAAACGCCGCTAAGCATTTTGCCCGGCGAGGCTAACCAATCTGCCAACTTCCCTCCTTTAGACTTTAAGATATATATTACGTGTTCGAAAGCTTCCTTGGTCTCGACGCTGACAATATTACTTTCGTCCCTAAAGGATCGACAGTGAATTGCAGGTCAGAAGTGAATTTGAACTGGCCGAAACTGTACAAAATGTTGAGTATCGATGAGTGTTTTATTCTGAGTAAGACTAAAATTGCATGACTTGATGGGTAACATTATGTCGGACCATATTATTGACGGCTGAAACGTACACGTGTGTTTGTGGAGTGCCTACGTTTTTGCGTTTACCTGTATTTAGGTTAACTTGTGTTTTTCCATAACCCTGTGGAATTGGAAGACCCCCTTAAAATCCCGATTTGTCATTTTAATCGAAGAGACTACAAAATTTTAGGGATGTGTTTAGAGTCGATCAAATCAAATTAATTAAAGATCCTTTCATCTGGTCGATTACATTGATAAAGCTGGAACCTTAACCAAACAGAATTCACACTCAACGGGGTTTTTTTTTTCTAAACACAGACTGGATGATGCATTCCTAGATTCCATCTTCTTGTTAAAAGAAGCAGACATGTGTATCAAGATTGGAATGTATTTCATCACATGTCTGCTCGACTGGAACTACCCAAGGGCTAAACTAGTAAAACAAAAATGAGAAAAGCAACAACAAAACGAAGGCTACGACGACGAATGCGCAAAGATAACCAACAACACTGATAATAAACGACTGCTCGTATTTATATTGTCTTCCATAAATGGATGAAAGAGATCGTCAACCACGGTGATATTTGACTTCAGAACGGAAAGGGACATAACGAATTTTAGTAATGCATTTAGTCCGGCGCTATTGCGGCTCCTACCATTTTCACCGCCTTTCCAACGGCAACAAAAGAAACGAGCCTCATCATATCTGTTAATCGGGTTTTCGATTGTTTTTTTTTTATTGCGGATTGTTTTGTTTTTGTTTTTCTTTTAGTTTTCAATTCTTTGTTTTAAGAAGAAAGTTGTAAACATGATTGTGCACATAAATCAATTGAACCGGTATAAAAACATGTCAAAACAATGGCCTTTCTTCCCACACATCTCCCAACTCCATTCATGTTAACCAACAATATTTGAACTGTCATCTTTATCGTTCTATAGCCTCCGCCATATTTCTGAATATCTCCACAACGACAGACCACTATTCACGCTAACACTACCACTAACGCCAGCCAGCAACCACACCGACACCATTAACCAAAACTTACGCCAATCCACACGCCAAAATCCTATGCCATAATGCAAAATATCCATTCTAGAATATTCGGTTATTTATTGTCGCCATCTTTTGTTCAAGAATATAAAAGGAAAATAAGGGGATGAACAAGAAAAAAAAATGTAATAGAAAAAAAAAAGGGATGGATTAAAAATTAAGGGATCGTTTTTGAAAGGTTTGGAGCGGCGGCCGGGGTGGGGGGTTGGGTTGGCGAGGCAGATATGCGTTGTTTGTGATTGTTATTGTTATTGATTTTGTTTTGTTAAATCACAAAAATCGATCATTTCGTCATAAACAACCAATTGATTACTGCACGATATTGCAAATCATAATTTGTATCAGCTCCGAACAACAACAAATCACGTATGCATAAATTAAGAACAGCTCCCAATCCCTCACCCAAAACATTTTTACACTTTTCGCAGCAACTCCCCGATCTCCGGCTCCCATATGAAAGGCGTCGGCAAAAGCTTGCTTCGTGTTCACGAAGAAAATTAATAAAATATGTTTATTATACGATGCTGTGGATTTTCTTTTCTCTATTTTTCTTTTTTTTACCTCCTTTTTGTTATCATACAGCTTTATCTAAAACTATTGGTTGTTTCAAAAGTATGGATGGAATGGTTCGGGAGTGGAGATCTATTTAGGATGCAAAGATTATTCTCTATTTGATAAAACTGTTTTATGTAACGTTATATTTTGAGGTTTGTGGGTTTGTGTTGTTAATAAGGTTTTGTCTCTCTCTCAATAACAACATTAATAGAAACTTTTATTTCATCTTATCACTTTTATAGTCTCTCATCTTTCTTTTCTTATTTTCATTCTTCCTCTCCTCTTTTTCTTCTTATTCCTCTTTCACTATATTTTCTCTTCCTCTTCATTATTGCTCATAATTAATATTAACATGATTATTATTAATAATGGACAGACAGCAGAATATGTGGTAGATCTCCATATAAAATGCTTTTAAACTGTCATTAGCCACATCGTCGAGTTCGATTCACGCCGAAGTCCAAGTTGCCGTTGTATACTTCATGGCTGATAAAATAGTAAACGCGCAAATCCTCCGATCGATTTCAGCGACGATATCACCGGCTACCTCCAAGGCGGCGGGCTGGCAGAAGCGTTCGCATGCCGGGCGAAATGCTTAGCGGTATTTTGTCTGTCTTTACGTTATGAGTTCCAATTCCACCCAGGTCGATTTTGCCTTTCGGGGTCAATAAAAAAAGTAGAAATTATTATTATTATTATTATTATTATTATTACTATTATTATTGCCTTTGCACAGTT
>NC_069005.1:3263897-3264187 GCF_001194135.2 Octopus bimaculoides | reverse complement strand
CGACGACGATGATGATGATGATGATGATGATGATGATGATGATGACGACGACGATGATGATGATGATGACGACGATGATGATGATGATGATGATGATGAGGGCTACGAAGGTGAAGAATTATGTGGTGGAGCAGCCTGATGACGACGTCGACTACTGTAATGATGATGATGATGATGATGCAGGAGGGGGTGACGGTGTAGATGCTGATGATGTTGATGATGGTGATGATGGTGAAGATTTTATTTGTAGTGCCAGTGCTACTGCAGATGACAATGTTTAGAATGTGGAG
>NC_069005.1:3262554-3263834 GCF_001194135.2 Octopus bimaculoides | reverse complement strand
GGTGGTGGTGGCGGCGGTAGTGTCGGTGGTGGTGGTGGAGGTGGTGATGGTGATGGCTCTCAGTGGTGGTGGCAGCAGTGTCAGTGGTGGTAGTGGTGATGGTGGTAGTGATCGCGGTGATGTTTGCAGTTGTGGTAGTGGTGGTGGTCCTGGTGGTGGTTCTGCGGCTACTGTTGGGACGGCAGCTGCGGCTGCTGCTACGGCTCCTGCAGCTGCAGTTACCAATGGAAACGAGATGCATCTGAATGTCTACGATCTGCAATTATTCTTGGATATTCAGGTGTCCTAGGGACTTCCCCATCCGAACAGAATGTCAAATAACATTCTGCTTCGGCGTCATTCAGCCCCAAAACATATCTGCCCCTTTTGCTGAACCGCTAGTTCACGCCGAGGTACACAAATAAACACTAGCAGTCAACAAATTCTGGCAGACGAATACAAGCATATAAACAGAAGCACACACACACACATATACGCTCACACGCATACACGTACACACATATAAACACACACATACACGCAATTACACACATACATTCACATAGGTACGGACACACTCACACATATATACAAACATATACACACACGTACACGTATAGAAACTAACATGCATAAACACACACAAACACTCACGTAAACACACTCACACATGCAGTCACATAAATACATTCACGTACATGCACACATTCACACACATACACACACACGCACACATTCGCACTCAGACACACACATATACACAGACACACACATGTATGCTTGCTTTTTTTTGCGGGGGTAGTAATTAACAATCAGACATTAATTTAAAGAATTATTCAATTCATTTCGCACAAATTTATTCTTCTTTAACAAGAATGGCACTGACAATGATTTCGAAATTTCGAAAAGCCAATGATGGGTTAGCTAGCCGAAACTTCGAAATCACTATCAATACTATACTTGTTAGATAATACCGCTAAGCATTTCACCCGGCGTGCTAACGTTTCTTTTCTACTCTAGGCACAAGGCCCGAAGTTTTGGGGGAGCGGGACAGTCGATCAGATCGAACCCAGTACTCGACCGATACTTAATTTAACAAAACCCGAAAGGGTGGAATGCAAAGTCGACCTCGGTGGAATTTGAATTCACAACATAAGTACAACCGAAATACGGCTGAGCATTTCACCCGGCGTGCTAACGTTTCTTATTTCTTTATTGCCCACAAGGGGCTAAACATAGAGGGGACAAACAAGGACGGACAAAGGATTAAGTCGATTACATCGTCCCCAGGGCGTATCAGG
>NC_069005.1:3260235-3261977 GCF_001194135.2 Octopus bimaculoides | reverse complement strand
AAGATATCATTTAAGGTTTGCTTACAAAAATGATAGATTTTATAAAGAATGGCAACATCGCAAACCTTTCACCGTCAAAAGTACTTCAAATAATAATAATAATAATAATAATAATAATAATAATAATAATAATAATAATAATAATAATAATAATAGTGGGTCCAAATTTTGCCAGAGTGGCAGCAATTATTTGACAATGAGAACGTAGAGGATGCAGCAGCACCCTCGGCATAAATTAGCATAAATACATGTCCCTCGCAAGAAATCTGCTGGCTTGAAACATACTGGGACCCAGCTGTGGAATTTTTTTTTATGTGCTGTTCCGGTAGGAAGGATGAACAGTATAGTTGCTCTCTCCATCGGAACTCATATTGACTCTAACCATTACCACTCTTACAATTCCGGTCAGGTGACGTAAATGTTATTATGCAATATCTATAACTTCATCGCTGCTATGATCGTCGGCTCACTACACATGTGGTACTGTGACAATATCTTCTGTGAAGTTGTTTGATAGACCCCCCCGTCCTAAAGTATTCTTGCCTTATCCCCACTACAGAATAATATTCCCCAATCCTGTACACTATACTCCTACATACTGAGTACATATTTTGTCACATTGTCCACAACTGTTCTCAGTTGCTTTCTGCTGGACATCGGAAGAGGCCGAAGAATTACGGAGATGCAGAGTTAGTATAGTAATTTTCCTTGTTACGCTCTTCACTTATGGTACAGATGTCCTTGTCTTTGTAACACATTTCTGTCTCGAAAAGAAATCACAACCCGGTTTAACATATCACAACTAGTTTGTTGCAGAGAAAATTAGTAATAGATAAAGTGGATTAATCATTTATATCACCCAGTTTGACTTCAAAATTCATCGTTCTTTTTCGCAAAATACCACATTCTGTGCATTACTGTTGTTATATATATATATCACTTATTTTTCTTTCAAAATGTACACGACAAATATATGTTCTGTAAAAAAAAAACTATATATTCTACATGCGCAATACCTGGATTCAGCTGAAAAATTGAATTTGATTTCCATTTAAAATAAGTAAAAATGTTTTAGGTTTGTTCTTCACATTGTAGATGTTTCTGCAGTTGGTAGATGTTATAAGAGCGCAAAAAATTGTTTTGTAAAGTCATTTCCCAATTCACAGCATGAAAAGTGGAAAAGAAAACAAAGAGATTCGATTATTTTATGGAGAATGTACACCAAAAATCACAAATATTTCTAAGTCATTTCAATTGTCAAAAAACAAAAACAACGATAATGAGGTCTAAGCGTGAATACTTCCGGTGAGATGTTAGTAATAATAGTAACACTAATAATTCTAATACTGCTGCTACTACAACTACAACTACTCACTGCTACTGCTATTGCTGCTGCCAGTAATAATAAAGATAATGATGATAATAATAATAATAATAATAATAATAATAATAATAATAATAATAATAATAAAAATGGTCTAGGGAAGATAATAAAGAAGTTCTTAGAGCCTTCTACCGTGCCATATATTTCCCTACAGATAAATCTAATACTGTACAAACCTACTTAAACTGGAGACAGAAACACCTTGCAGTAAGACCCTACATAGACAGTAATAAACTTGCCAACGTCAGAAGAAACATTATAAAAAAAAAATTACTAACTGAAGTAGAGATTGACCAAATTAAGCAAGCAGTAAAGGATAAAAAGAATGAAACTGCAGCTAAAGAAGATACTACAGAGG
>NC_069005.1:3254376-3254822 GCF_001194135.2 Octopus bimaculoides | reverse complement strand
ATATATATATATATATATATATATATATATATATAATATGCATATATTTTGCTATGTGAAAACACATTTGTGTATTCACATAATTACTTTTTATTCATAGCTGCTAGAAACTCTGATCGCTCGGAGTATTGTGGATTCTAAAATATAAACATATATATATATATACACACATACATACATATATGTAATTATGTAGAAATTTTTTTTCTTTACAGCTGTCAATCTCTCTTTATTGTATTACTGAACGTATACACAGAACTGTTGAAATACGAGCTAATATGGGTATGTTAAGCGGAGGGGTTTAATGTGTCCTTGTGTTTAAGTGTATGTGTGTACGTATGTGTGTGTGCATGTGTGTGTGAATTAGTGTGTTCGATTGTATCATTGTACATATATATATATATATATATATTTATATATTTATATATATATATATATATATATAT
>NC_069005.1:3252173-3254048 GCF_001194135.2 Octopus bimaculoides | reverse complement strand
GTGTTCGATTGTATCATTGTACATATATATATATATATATATATTTATATATATATACACTCATGTATTTACATATATACATTGATATGTAGATATATAGGTACCTAGATACACGTACATATACGTGCATTGATATATACATATACATAGATATATTTTATTGGTATAATTAGATATATATGTATGTCTATACCACAATTTATATATATATACATACACACAGAAATGTGGCTGAGTGCACACACGCGCACACACACACATACGTGTGCTTGAATGTATTAAAATTATGTATGTTTCGTTTTGTTTTTGTTTGGAATTTCTTTCTTCTCATATAACTTTTCTTCGTCCTTCTTCTTTTGTATGTAATAAACAAAAATTGCATTATATATTGGTCTTTTCTTTCTTTGTCCCCTCTGAGTTCTAATCTTGTTGCTTTCGATTTACAGCTCATCCTTCCGCGTTCATCATTTGACGTTTTATTTTCATAAATCACCCTTACTCTAATCCAATATACAGTTCCTCTTTATATACTCATGCTCCAGTCATTTAATCCTCCCTGCTCACACATACTTCCAATCTAATCCCATTATTGTTATCCATGCAACCTCTTCATAGATGGCATTTCGTGCGTGTTTCTTTCAATTTAGTTGCTGGTTATGTTGTGAGATTCAAGGATGCATTAATATCAGCCAACCAGTGTTGGTTTACCGTCGAGCTATTTCGTTTGGAGGCTTTTCGGGGAGACATCCGGTTATTTCTCCTTTCGCAGGTTTCCTGAAGCTATTAGGGTACACAGAGGGCGCTGAGCTATCAGAAAGTTTAGCAAGCTGACGCAATATGTAACGCCATTTCTTTGGGCTTTAGATTGTGAGATCGAATTCTACCAATGTCTATTTGCCGTTCATTATTTTGGGGGCCAATAAAATAAGTACCGTTTGAGCACTGGAGATCGAATTCCACCAATGTCTATTTGCCGTTCATTCTTTTGGAGGCCAATAAAATAAGTACCAGTTGAGCACTGAAGTTGATGTAATCAAATTCCCGACCTACCCTCACCGCACCGAAAAACTGGACATACATCAAAATTGGACATACAATCAGTGTATAGATGATGTCAAAGTGCTTGACTTTGTAGTTAGGTGAAGATATGTATGTATACATATATATGTATGTGTATGTGTGTGTATATGTTTGAGTCTGTTTGTACGTGTGTGTGTCTTTCTTGATATGCTTATCCTTCGCCACCACTGAACAACTAGTCTCTGCTTGTTTATGTTCCGATAACTTAGTGGTTCAATGATGGATATTGACAGAATATCTATAGCTTGTTTGCTTTGCCTTTCTTTTAGTATACATTTGTATATACGTGATTATTTTAAAACGAATATTTTTTTTTTTTCCCGGAAAAAGAAACTGCATAAAAATTTCGTATGCAAGAGTATTCTCAACGAAATGAAACAAAAAGTCGATAGGCTAAGGGAATTATGCAAACTACTTCATCTTAAACAAGTCCCGTATCAGCTCTTCTGCATTTTGTCACGTCAAGTAAGTATTTCTCAAATAAAGATATACATTTAAAGCCAGTTTACCATTGTCACATTTCGGGAACTGTTCAGTTTGGATTCTCGAAAAGTGATAGTCGAGTGTCTTTGTTATTTTTGTTGTTATTTCTCTAGTAGCAGTAGTAGTAGCAGTAGTAGTAGTAGTAGTAGTAGTAGTAGTAGTAGTAGTAGTAGTAGTAGTAGTAGTAGTAGTAGTAGTAATGCCAGCAGCAGCATCTGCGCAGCATTGCAGTTATTTCCGTGCGTGGGCATCAATATATGACACGAATTCTAATGGTTCAGTTCGTATATATATATATATATATATATATAT
>NC_069005.1:3248053-3251015 GCF_001194135.2 Octopus bimaculoides | reverse complement strand
ATATATATATATATATATATATATATATATAAATATGTGTATATATAAATGGATATGTATATGTACATATATACATTCATGCGTACATAGACATTAAGCATTTAGTCATTGCTCTTGACTATCATCATGTATAATTGTGTACGTATAAACGGTGTTGGTTGTGTTACTATATGTGTGTCTGTGTGTTCGTGTGTGTGTGTGGGTGTGTGCGTGTGTGTGTGTGTGTGTGTTTGTGTTTATGTGTGTGTGTGTGTGTGTTTTGGCGGGTGTTTTCGTACGAGTTAATGCATTAATGCGGATATAATTTCATGTCAACACGTAAAACGATATGAGAAATAAATAGTAATAAAAAAAAAACGATCAGAAACAAAAATACAATTTATACGTATATACGTACCAATATTTACACGATGACACAACCCGCAAAGACACACACTTTCACAGACACACACACACATGCACAAAATACACACGAATGCATACGAATACATACGAATACATGCAGATACATACTCCACAGTAACCTATAAGCATAACCTCGTAATACAAAATATCTCGACTCAGTCTGCGAGTGCTAAAAAGACTTTTCGTTTGTACTTTTATTTGCTAGCTTCAAGCTTTACAGTGCTCCAATAGCATTCCTCTAAATTAACTATTCACAAAGACTAATGTATATTTTATGAAAGCAGCGATCACTCTTGTTAATTGTCTTAATAAATGTGGCAGAAAATACGCTGCTTTGCTATTGGGTAATCTTGAATGTTAATCAAAATTCCATTATTTACCATTATTTTAATTATGCATTCAAACACTTTTTGAGTATGCAGTCATGGAATTAAGTGCGCATGTATATATATATATATATATATATATATATACACATACACACACGTATGGATTATTTGTCTGTATGCATGTATGTATATATATATACATGTATGTGTGTGTGTATGTGTGTATGTGTTAGAGAGAGAATGTGTGGGTATAACTTTTTTTTGTCATGTTTCAGTCTGCGGCCAAGCTGGATCATCGACTTGAAGAATTATTACCCGAACGATTCAACCACAGCACTTATATCTTCAAGTTTGGTATTTGTTATATTGTTCCGTTACGCAGGATAACTGCTAGGTCACAAGCACGCAAACAAACGAACACCGGGTGACGAGCAGCGGTGAAGAACAAACAGAGACAAAAGGATACACACGATTTTTACACACATACACACACACACACACACATACACACATACACGCATACACACACACACATACACACATACACACACACACACACACACACACACACATATATATATATATATATATATATATATATATATATATGTTTCTGTGTGTGCGTAGATAAGATAGATAGATAGATAGATAGATAGATAGATAGATAGATAGATAGATAGATAGATAGATAGATAGATATTCGAGACCGGCTTCTTTTAGTTTCAATATATGAAATTCACTCACAAGGCTTTATTATAAATGCAAAACAACGCCACGGAGGAATTTACGTAAGCTTAAATAGTAAATCGCGGGAGGTGAACCGCGATAGATGTACGGTGGTAGAAAACCGTGATGTGATGAAGGATTACTGTATATTTAATATCACAATTTTTCCAGTATCAGTATGCGCGAGCGCACGTGTGTGATTCTCACTTTTGGAACATATAGGAGTTATGCTAGAACTTCGGAAAATAGGAAATCCGATTGGAGAAATTCGGGACACAGAACAGAAATAATGAGTGAAAGAGAAAAATGATTGCGTCTGTCTTTCAAACTTTGTTTTGTTGCAGTGGTCACGAAGATAAAGCAACACGTCTGTGAGTGCCACTATAAGTGGAACCATATTGCTGAGTATGTCTTTGCAAATCTCTGCCGTTATATACCAATATGGTCTTGGATGTCTTTCACCTTATCTCCGTGTGTTGAAAGAACAGAGAATAATCTCAAACATGATTAAATGACATAAACTTATTACTTTTAATGTGTTGATTAATATATATATTTATTTATATATATATATATGCGTGTGTGTATATATATGCATTTATATATATGTATGTATATATATGTTAATGTATATACATGCATATACATATAATATAAATATATCTATATATATATATATATATATATATATATATATATATATATATATATATATATATATAGACACATACATATACCTACATATATATATATATTATTTATTTATGTATTCTATGTATCTGGTCGTTTATGAGTTTCTAGTGTTGAATAACAAGCCAAGTGTTATCGCTAGACGAAATAGTATATATTTGTATCCGATTGATCTTATATGTAAACGATTGAAGCTGATTTCACTTTGATGAGTGAATCCATCGAAAGTTACAGTCTGAACGCTAAATGGATCTGTCTCATGCAGGATATTCCGATATATAGATAAGATAACGACCAACGTCACTGATTGTTATTCAAGATATACAATCGCTAAATTTAATGACGAGCATCTCTTACTAGTTTACAAACTTCGATGCTTATAGTTCTTGAAGTGTAATACCAATGAAAACTGCAGCCATGCGGGTAAAGTGAAAAATTTCATCTGCTACCGTATATCTTCAGAAGTAAGCAAAGCAAGGGCGATATGCTATTCGTTCGTAGCTGCTGCATGTAATAGATGTAACAGTATGGCCAACACGATAGTAGGAGTTATATGTATAATTTAAAACAGTTTGATAAGGTATCATGCGAATTAATGCTTTGCAGACATCAAAGAGAAACCCATCACTTTCAGGTATTGGATTGCCGTTTTAAAGTCTTAAAAGATACCGGCTTTTGAAAGAGGCATGCTAAATTTTAAGCCGCGAGAACAGTATCAAACAATATAACCAATATATATATATATATATGTGTGCGTGTGTGTGTGTGTGTGTGTTTGTGTGTGTGTGTGTGTGTGCGTATATATATATATA
>NC_069005.1:3245468-3247551 GCF_001194135.2 Octopus bimaculoides | reverse complement strand
ATATATATATATATATATATATATATATATATATATACTTATGTATGCGTGCGCGCACATACAAACATACAAACATACATACATACAAGCAGACAGACAGACAGATTGTTAGATAAAAAGATAGATAGATAGATTGATAGAGATATAGCAGTGAAAGAGAGAGACAGAGCCAGACAGAGAGTGAAGATGGTGTTGAAGATGTGACAGGGCGTACGCTCATCTTACTGAAAAGAGAATACAGATGAAATAATGTAACCTTTTTTCTAGAGAGACCATTTTCTTTTCTCTGCTTCTCTTTTATTTTTTCAACATCTGTCTTCTAGAATAATTCACTTATTCTCTCTTTTTCCGGGTGTATAGTATTCATCCTGATGATCATCATCAATCACCATCATTACCATCACAAGATCCTCTTGAGGCGCAGCAGCGGCAGTGACGTCAGTTTTCCACACCGACAAGTGTTGGACGGTACAACAGAGGGTACAAACTGCAAGCCTCCTACATGCAGCAACAACATCGTATATTAGAAACAGCTGTAACCTAAAGAAGTTAATTGCTGTTCCTTTGCCAACACACATGCCTACATGCATGTATATATGATAAACATATTGGAACAGTGGATCTCGAAATTCATAAAACTATATAGGCTAGTATGCCTTCGAGGTCACCGTAACGCTTTGTCTATCCAAAAGAGTTTTTCTCCCGAATGTTTACATGGTATTATTGAGAGCTTTGTGTGTTGTTCCAAAAATATTTATTCCACGTTCTTTCGAAAGTTTACGAATCCTTGTGATGTAAACAACACGCACACATATATTTATGCGCGTGCACACGTATACACACATCAATATATACACTTATGCGTATATACATAAAACATCGATACATGTTTACATGCATACATTCTTACGCATGCGCACGTATACATACTTACAAACATACAGTCATGCATGCATGCATACATACATGAACCAACTAGAAATTAGGAGGAAAATACGAGGGGAAAATTAATGCGATGTAAAAAGGTAAGAACGAAGAAAGAATCAAAGAACGAAAAGAATCAAAAACATAAAAGAGAACAAAAATGAAAGAGACAAAAAATCTGTTGACGAGAATAGCTTCATATAAAAAATGACTGTGAAATCACTGAAAAAAAACAGTCTCGAGACAAATGAAGAAAAGTTAATTAAAAGTCGATACAACATAAGGAAAACAATAAAATACGTATTCCTATTATGTTATTTTATCAGCGTACAGTGTACATTCTTATCATTCATCTCATTGTTACTCTTGTCTCCGTCATTCCGATGTAATTATTATCAAGGTTACAAGGTTCTTGCTTTTTCTCTTAATTTTTTTCTTTAATTTTCTTTAATTATTGTTATTGGTACGATTCCTTACTTGTAGCATTGTTTGTGTTGTTCTTGCCGTTTCTGTTCTTGTTTTAATTTTCTAGTTTATTCCTTTCTTTGTGTGGGTGGGGGTGGGGATGTATGGGTGTTGTTTTAGCTGCTCTTATTCTTGCTTGTTGCGGTTGTTGCACTACAGAGTGTTACAATCACTGTTCTGTATAAAAGCTTTTGTTTCAAACGTTGAAAACTATGAAGCTCCAGTTCTTTCCGTTTTTCTTTCTTGTTCTTTCTGTTCCTTGTCATACGAAGCGTATCATTTGTATCACCATTTTGTCTTGCTGTTTTAATGCCTTCGTCTTCTTACTATACATATTCTTCTAGCTGTTGCAATCAATTACTCTAAAGAAAGAGATCACAGCCTATACGTTTGAAATGAGTAACGTAAAACTATTACATATTTTGATTCTATAGGCTATTTCTACTATCAGAGGTACCTTGCGGTTGCAATTTCACGATTTAAAAAAGGAACGGTCTTTGTGCTAGTCTCAGCAAGTTTAATTGTTCATATTTTCATATACACCTCCACAACAATATACATATGTATGTATTTATGTATATGTATGTATATGCATGTATATTTATATACATGCATATATATATATATATACATATATATTTATATGATATATATGTACGTAATAGCATATATGTGTGTATGTATGTATGTATAT
>NC_069005.1:3243309-3245161 GCF_001194135.2 Octopus bimaculoides | reverse complement strand
ATGAAAAGAGAGAGATTATGTGCGCGTGTGTGTATGTATTTATGTATCTATCTATCTATGTATTGCAGGGAAACGAATATATGAAATATTTATCATTATAATACTACGCTATTTGTAATATTTTCTCTACCTTTAGAAAATTGATTTGGAACCAATTCAAAATAAATAAAGACATATCTATTCTTATAATATAAAGTCATTGTGTTTAGGTCTCAAAATGAAAAACTTCCCATCAAACATTGATGAAATATAAACATAGATGTAAAAAGTAACTTCCGGCAATCTATATTGTTCATTCACTTAAATATCTTCCTTAACATCCTGTTTCCGTTTCTTTATTTTCTCATGTACGATGACAGATATATAATAATTGTGTTTAAAATCTTCGTCCGGGAGAATAATATGCGACCGGAGATTTTTTTCGGTTTCTTTAGCACAGCCTTAGCAGGTTCGTCATGAACTGTTGTCAATCGATGTTTTACACTGAAGAAAAATCGTGTAAAGTAAGAGTATTCCAGAGTTTGGAATCTCGTAAAGGAGGAATTGCACGTTATGGTTAGTGTTGATAAGGTTGATAAAGAAAGAATGGAGAGTGGGAGCAGAAACATTTTAGTCGAATGCTTGGATGAAGAGGCTTCACAAGATACTGTCGATTAGGAGCAGAGTCGAGTGTAGAGAAAATGAGAGGCCAAGTGACGTGATAGCAGATATTTCAGTCACGGGAGGAAATGTTTTCGTGAACAACTACATGCTAATAAGTTGGGTGATAATTTGAGGGAAGAACGACATCAATGTCAGAATTACCGTTGCAGTACAGTCTCGAATGGGTAGAAACTAATGGTATCTAAGGCAGGTCGAAATCAGGTGATCCAGGAGTCTCGGCGCTGGAGTTGGTTGGGATTTATCACGGTTTCTACGATAGAATCTATCGCATAAAAATTTGTTCTAACAACATCCACATTTAAGTGGGGATAAATACTTTTAACGTAGAGAAAATCAATGTACGACAAATTCACTATATGGGCAATGGTAAAGTCTACTACATCAACATTTTTATTTATTAAATAAAAGACAAAAATGATAAAAGGTTTTTTATAGATAGACTTTAGATAGAGAAGTCATTATTCAACGTCAAACGTTAGAAAGAAAAGGAAACAACTATAAGAAATGTCGGCGTAAATAATTTTGCCGTAGGAAAAATTCACCGAAAGAAATTTCATTTTTAATGACCTCGTCAATTTTTTTTTTTCTTTTTCATGTTTTTCATTAAATAAACATTTACCTACTTTAAATAGGTAAGCCTTTATTTATTGTTTATTTAAAACATTTTATTTTTTTTATCATTTTAAAAATTGCTGATATGATATACTTTATCATTGTCAATACTGCGATTTTCACTACGAGGCGAAATTTCTTACGGCGAATTTATCGGACACGTCAAACAGCACACCATTTACATTTGCAGAAAACCTCATAACTGTCAGACTAAAGGTTGATAGCCAACAACTAACAACAATTTTGTTACAACAGAAATCACTAGCATAACAGCTTTCCAAGCCTAACTCATTCTTTGACATAGTAGGCATATATACAAAAGTGCATTTCTGTTGCAGGGCAATTTGAATTTGCATAGTCAAAAAAAAAGTGTGAGCAGTAAGTGCTCAAATGAGAATTGCATGGCACTGGATAGCAAATATGAAAAAAATAATGCATATTAATTAAAATTCTGGTATATGTTTCTGAATAGGAGTCATGTATATGTATATAGGTATGTATATCTATCTATCTATTTCCATCTATATATCAATCTCTCTCTCTCTCTCTCTCTCTCTCTCTCTCTCTCTCTCTCTCT
>NC_069005.1:3239276-3243243 GCF_001194135.2 Octopus bimaculoides | reverse complement strand
ATATATATATATATAATCCATAGATGAAAACAGAATATTCTGCGAATTGAATACATTTAGTAACGCTCTAGAGGTTTAAACTTAAGTACAATTAAATGTAAGGATAAGCAAGTTAGGCAGGTCAATATACAAAGTATATCAAATACATGAAATACAAATAAATATGTGTATGTCTACATACGTAAATTTCTTATTTACACAGAATAGAAATGATATGAAGAATGAAAGATGTTGACTAAAATGTATACAAATGCAGCAAACAGCTGTTTCTGGAGCCTCGTCAGTCCATAATAATGTTTGTAGCTTGATTACATCGTCAGATGAGGCGAGTCTCCGTCTTCAGGGAAGAGATCTTACATTTGAGGTGCTGAGAGAAATAAGTTCAAAAATATATACAAATATATATATATATATATATATATATATATCTGAAATTTATGGAAAAACAAAAGAGGAAGACAGGTGTATGAACAACAAGCAAGTGTATTAGTTTGACGCTCGGCAAAATGAAAGTCATTTACACTTCGAGCCTACGCACTTGAACAGAAAGGAATAAGAGAAAATAAACAGAGAGAGAAAAGATACAGATCTATAAATATGTGAATATATATATATATATATATATATATAGGTACAACAAAATTGGTGGCACTTTACTCTGATGTTATAACCCGAACACGTGAGTGGTCAAAAATGTTAACGTTTGAGAGACTGATTAGAACGAAAATAGTTTCAGACTTGATCTAAAATGAGTAACAATCGATTTCGGAAGCGACCGTTTCCACGGAAATTCCAATATTGTAAACTCGTTTTGAGGTGACATTACTGCTAGACTTCATTTCAGTGACGTAGCAGGAATATAACAAGTAATTTCATTAGGCTAACATTGATATATTATAGTTTTATGTGTTATCTGTTATTTCCCTATTTTTGCTTGCGTTCCGAATATATCATCATAATTATTTTGTGCGTGAGTGTGTTTGTGTATGTGTGTGTGTGTGTGTGTGTGTGTGTGTGTTGTTGAAATGCCATTTATGAAATACATAAATCATTCTTTGTTGAATATGTTGACTAAATTAGGGGCAATCCTGTCCCGAAGTGCCGAAGCTTTTGTCAGAGCGATGTTTATTATAGAAAATATGTAATTGCATTTATTTGGAAGGTAAATTGTATTCATAATTCCTCGACACACTCATATATTTATACATACATGTGCGTGTATGTGTGTGCGTGTGTGTCTACACACATATATACCTACGTACTTTTGTAAAATCTCATATATGATAACTGCTCCGCTTAACGATATTGTTTTGAGAATAGTACGTTCGTAATACAAAATATCAGTTCGTTGTATCATCAGTTAGAAGTATTCAAACGTAGGTATCTACATAAATAATTATAAGGCACATATATATTGTATGTGTATGGGTCTATTTATATATATATATATATATATGTGTGTATGTATGCATGCGAGTATATACGAAGCTATATGTGTATAAGTGTGTACAAACGTGAGCCGTTCCTCAAATAATTATAGGTGCATATATGTGTGTGTATCCATGTGTGTGTATCCATGTGTGTGTATGTGTGAATCCAAACACGCGAGTACACACGTGAGTGTGCAAACATGTGTGAGTGCGTGTGTGTGTGTGCATGTGTATGTCTGCGCGTGTGTGTGTGTGTGTGTACAACACCAGAAGACTATCGGAGAACTAACCGACTGATATGTATTGTAAAGGCGTAAAACACGAATGCTGTGTTTAATAAACCGGAAATTACTGGAGATTTTAATGAGAAATTGCTAGTACATTAACTACGCAATATATGGCGTCATTTAAAAATGATTATAAAAACAGGAAAATTTATTGCAGCAAGTGATGCACGAGAAAGATTAGCATTTCTTTAAAGGTATATGAAGATCGATACAAAGCTAGTCGAGATAAGGCTGATAAATTGATAATGTTGCTGGTGGTAAGAGACTGGCGGTTGGAAGAGTTTAGAAAAGAAAATAATTCAAAATGAAGACTGGTGTCATTTCGCTCTTCATTACTGTTAGCCTCGTTTTCGTGATGGATATAGTTAAAGAGCCTCGTTATTGTTTACGCTTCTATCATCGACAATTAGCATTTGTGAGTATTGCATGTACATATATACATGTGCGTGTGTGTGTGTGTGTGTGTGTGTTCAAAGCCTTGTGAATGGATGTGAAAGACGAAAAATTAAGGAAACGCGTGGCACACGTGTGAGTGTGTGTGCCTTTCTGTCGGTGTTTGCGGTTGTCCGGGGCTTAATTCGTTCGGAAAAATGTCTTCAAGGCCGTGCCCCAATATGGCCTTAGTCTAATGACTGTAACAAATAACATTCAAAAATGAAAACAAAAGACAACTCACACACATACACACACACACACATAGATATCACGCAACCCTTTCAAATTGTGTAAATTGATTCCCTGTATACGATTCAGTTTCTCAATTCTTTGACAAGGGCTGTCCGTACTGGCTTCATTCGCTTGTAAAACACCTGCTACCATTATTGACGGCACGTGTGTTCTATTAACTACAACAGTTCTTGACTGTAAAATGTCTTCCAATTAACCTAGCAGAAACTTAGTTATATTTTGAGCTGATGTGATCGTACAGAGTCTGTTTGATGAATACGCTTTTCTCTGTGTTTATTTTAATTAGGTTCTCTTGTACTTTTCCTATATTTCTTGACATTCATATATTTATTGATATAGGCATAGGAGTGGCTGTGTGGTAAGTAGCTTACTCACGAACCACATGGTTCCAGATTCAGTCCCACTGCGTGGCATCTTGGGCAAGTGTCTTCTACTATAGCCTCGGGCCGACCAAAGCCTTGTGAGTGGATTTGGTAGACGGAAACTGAAAGAAGCCCGTCGTATATATGCATATATATTTATATGTGTGTGCGTCTGTGTTTGTCCCCCCAACATCGCTTGACAACCGATGCTGGTGTATTTACGTCCCCGTAACTTAGCGGTTCGGCAAAAGCAACCGATATAATAAGTACTAGGCTTACAAAGAATAAGTCCTGGGGTCGATTTGCTCGACTAAAGGTGGTGCTCCAGCATGGCCACAGCCAAATGACTGAAACATGTAAAAAAAGATTCTCTGATACAGTTTCGTTTCCTGCTTACAACTCAAAGCATCAATTTGTTTCCAAAACATCTGAACTTTCTCAAAAGTAAAGAACGCTGGAAGCTCCACCAGATTGACTTTTACATGGAAAATATCAAGAAATCAAAGTTTTTGAAGCAAAAGTTTCTGATTGACTTCGATAATGTACCTTAATAGGGAAACAGACCGTCGATCCGTTACTAAATGTTATGCTACTCATTTCTATATTTCTATTTTAGAAAGCATCGGTAGCTAAATCACATGGTTCCAGCCTGACTGACTCTTCCTTCGACACTTGAATATTGAAAGCTAAATCTAGAAAGTATAATTAATCTCACTGGTCGAGAAAATAATTAGGAAGATTATATTAAATTTGATTTTGTTGGAGTCATAGACCACACTTTCTCTGGAAATAAGTTTCCGTTGACACACATATCACTTAAAATGTCATTGGAATATTTGGTCTTGTATTTTATACATCTTGATTCCAAGAGAAATTTGATAGACCAAGAGTAAGCCATCGATTTTTTTTTTCTTTTCGTATACGTTGTCATAGACGGTGTAGTTTGTCGATGGCTTACGTGTTTACTCTCACTTGCCTCGTTCAGCTGAGAATTACAGCATACCCTACTGACTGTAAAATGTCTTTCAATTAACCTTACAACACCTTAGTTATATTTTGAGCCTGACACGTCAAACCCTTTCTTTTCACCGAGCGTCAAGCTAATACATGTGTGGTGCACATCGTCATGGTGTCCGTTTTGAATCATATTTTAATTGTATGTTTCATTGAACTCATTATATATATATATATATATATATAT
>NC_069005.1:3237742-3238894 GCF_001194135.2 Octopus bimaculoides | reverse complement strand
GTGTGTGTGTGTGTGTGTGTGTGTGTGTGTGTGTGTGTGTGTGTGTGTGTGTGTGTGTGTGTGTGTGCGTGTGTGTATGTTTCCGTTTGATTGTGTATGCGTGTCAGCATATATATCCGTGTGTGCTTATGAATATCGCTAACAAGCCAAGTGCTTATTCAGAAGACATATCATAACTAGTTTTAATGAGTTATTTCAATTATGTTTACTAGACAAATATTCAGGTACATTCAGAACTATTAGATGTTTTGACATGTTTATGTGCAAGAAAATAAACTGATATAACTTCAAATAAACAACATGAATAAAGTACTTTTCATGTTAGATTCTAGTTTCGAAATTATGTTTCGAAACCTATATGTCTTCTGAGGCGGTCTACGTAGAGCGTATATTTATGAGATGATATGCGTAATAATATCAGCCTCGATGGTTATATATAAAATATATCTAGAAAAGAAGTGTGGGCAGAAAAAAAGATGCAATTTTACACAGGAAGGATGAAGCAAATCGGAAGATTTATGGATAACTCGAGCAGCTTAAAACAGATTTCAAATTCCCAGTGACATAGACTGAGTAACAAGATATAGATATAAGTCGCAAGATATAATGAAATTATATCGAGGCAATTATCGCAGAAAATGTGAAACTACTGTCCATATCAATTACAGATTATTTGGGGAATATAGCAAAAGAAATTGGCATATACATAGATTGATAGACAGATATTAATATATAAAGATATATAGATAGAGAGATAGACTGATAAGAAGATAGATAGGTAGATAAATAGATATAGAGATAGATAGGTAGATACATACATACATACATACATATGTATGCACTAATTTACATCTTTTTATTTATGTATGTATATATACACGTTATGTTCATATGTCTGTATATATATGCATACTCATGTATACACGGGCGCGCGCGTATATGTGTGTGTGCATATATAGATAGATAAATAGATAGATAGATAGATAGATAGATAGATAGATAGATAGATAGATAGATATACAGACAGACAGGTAGAGAGAGAGATAAATGCTGGATGGTAAGTAAGAAAATAGGTATATGACTCGAGATAATTACACGCATGAAATAAAAACACGCATGTATATATATATATATACATACATATATATATAT
>NC_069005.1:3235613-3237377 GCF_001194135.2 Octopus bimaculoides | reverse complement strand
TATATATATAAACACACACGTATATGCTATTACTTTTCTATGTTTGTTGTCGATGATTTTGGCTGCTTCACTTTTTTTCTTCGTATTATTCTTTAAACGTAAAACAATTGTGCGAAACTGGAACATATATTAATATCGATTAGAAGGAATAATTCTTAGAAACGAATTTTATTAGCGAATCTGACAAAATCTTGTAATTGTCGCTTTTAAGTCACAATTTTCTTTATATTATTTCTTTAGCGGTGAACCACCTGCTCGAGTAACAATAATTTTATTTTCAATTGTTATCATACAAACACTAGTGTGTTAATAACTCGAAACCTATTCTTTCCTTTTTTGTTTGTTTTTTTTCGTTGTTGTTGTATATTTATCTCTATGTGTTTTGTATAGCCTATATTTTTTGTTTTGTTTTTAATTTTTGATTTTATTCTTCTTTGATGTTATATTTTTAAACTCTACTCGGTGATGGTGGTGTTGTTGTTGTCGTTGTTTGCGGTGGTGGTGGTGTTAAAGTTTGTAGTTTTGTTCTATATCAAACAAAACGGAAAACGACAAGAAAACGAAGTAGGAACAAAATAAGCAACGATAAAAAAAATAACAAGACCAAAACCAAGAACAGCAATATTGATTGTAATAATAATAATAACAGTAGTAGTAGTAGTAGTAGTAGTAGTAGTAGTAGTAGTAGTAGTAGTAGTAGTAGTAGTAGTAGAAGAAGAAGAAGAAGAAGAAGAAGAAGAAGAAGAAGAAGAAGAAGAAGAAGAAGAAGAAGAAGAAGAACAAGAAGAAAAGAGGAAGAACAGGATGAAGTTGCAGAAAAGAAAGGGCGACAACAACATTATCAAGAATAAGGATAAAAAGGGGAGACGATAATAATGACGTTGTTGATGATGATGATGATGATGATGATGATGATGACGACGACGACGATGGCGACGAATAATAACAACAATAATAATGCTAAGAAGAAGAAGGAAAATAAGAATAGTGATCGTTATGATGATGAAGTTGATGTTGATGATGAAAGTATTTATAATTGTAGTAGTAGTAGTAGTAGTAGTAGTAGTAGTAGTAGTAGTAGTAGTAGTAGTAGTAGTAGCAGCAGCAATAGCTGGGTTATTCATGGCGTTCATAGTAATAATAATAATGGGATAATAATGACGATAATGATAAATTTCTTTTCAATTAATGAAAAATATAACTACGAAAATAGAAAGAGAAAAAAAGACATCGTTGCTTTGTGATGTCTTTCATTAAATTATAACAATAATTCTGCATCCTTTATCTTTATAACAAATAAACTTCGCTGTTTTAATGTATTTCCTTTCTATTCTGTTTATATTTATTTCCAATGTTTGTATTCTTTATTTCTTCTTATTTATAAGCATTCATTTGTCGTCACATTGTTGTTTGTGTTGCTGTTATTACCGTTCCTGATGTTCTTCTTGTAGGTGTTGCTGGTGGTGGTGACGGTGATCATGTTGTTCTCATTTTTGTTGCTTTTGTTGTTGTTGTTGTGGTTGTTGTGGTTGTTGTTGTCGATACATCCTTTCTTCCTGTCTACGCTGGTATATATCGTCTATTTCCTTTCTTTAAAGTTATTTTATGTTCTATCCAAGAAATGGCTATATTCCGATAACCATACCATTTCACATTAATATATACTTATGAATGTGTGTGTATATACATATATATATATATATACATATATATTTACATACATATATATATGCATATATATATATATATATATATATATATATA
>NC_069005.1:3231206-3234451 GCF_001194135.2 Octopus bimaculoides | reverse complement strand
TATATATATATATATATATATATATATATATGTATGTATGTATATATATATTCCTATATATATATATATGTGTGTGTGTGTTTGTGCGTGCCAGTGTGTGTCTGCGTGTCTAGATGTCCGCGTGTATTTATGTATGTGAATATATATGCATATTTATGTGTGTATTTATATAAAGTACATGTACTTAACCAAAACAAAAACGCCTGCGCGTGTACTCACGCGCAAACAAACACACATACACACACACATATGTATATATATTATATACAATTGATAGGAATGCATATCTGTGTGCATGTGTATATGCTCATCTGTATATACATATGTATATGACTTTATACATAATTTATATATGTACAAATATACACAAGGTGATACACATTTATGTTGCATTTGTGTATATGCATGAATATACTTACCTAGTTATAATTTATAGAGAGAGATAGACTGACATGGAGAGACAGAAATAGATTGATAGATAAATAGCAAGATAGAATGGTAAGTAAATATATACATATATAGAAAACTCTATGTCGATACCTACATATTTATCGATACATCTATTTATGAAAAGATAGATAGATAAATAGATATACACCTTTCATATCTTTCCACTACGTCTACATGCGATTCATTCTACTAAATCACGGAAACAATATATATATAATGAATTTGGTATTTTTTCTTATATTTCATTTGTATTTAACTCCTAGATATATTTCTCTCTCAGAGTCTCCCGTTACAAAAAACCAATTCGTATCTGAATATTATTCTATAAATTACTTACCGAAACAAATCTCGCTATAAATAATTGGTATGACACCATGTCGCTATACTGACGCCTAAAATGTATAAATTATTTGCTTTTTATTACATTAGTCTTTGAATGTACAGGAAGTGACAGAATACAGTTAACGATAGTGGCTTCTACTGAATCGTTAGTTTTACAAGGAATCATAGACGACCACCATCAAATCAAACCGGATTCTCATTAAAAACATGAAGAATATATTAGAGAATATAGCCATATCAATATCTATTTATTTATCTATTTATCTATCTAAATGTCTATCTATCTACATCTATCTGTAGATATTCATACGTGCGTGTGTCTGTGTATGTATGTTTGTATGCATTTATGTATATATACATGCATTTACAGGTATATCCGCGTGGATAACAGCATTCAAATGGTGGTTGAAACACGCAGGAAGAGAAATCGACGACTGCGCATCGGGCTCGAACGCACAACTTCTGTAAACCTGACAGGTGTTCGAAGAACGGAATACATAAAAGATATGTGCGTGTGTATGTTTGCGTGTGCGCGTGAATGTTTGTATGTATGTAAATGTTTGTGCATATATAATCATACATATATATAAATATATATGAATACACACACACTCATGTATTCCTACAGGCAAATTTTCATTGAAAAGTCTATGATGAAACGTCGGCTCTCTTGGCCCATAACATCATTCATGAAACGCCAATCGACGCCAATACTGCTCTCATAATAAATAATCGTCAAGAACAATAATTCTACCAGAGTTCTTTATGTGGATGTTTTATTTCTCTGAACAAATCAATTTCTAATATACATTGGTCTCGTAAGGACGGTACCATTACATAAAATTCCTCTAAAAATTAGTTGATAAACAGCAGACTATTGCCAAGTATCGTATATCTTTGACTCTCTGTAAGGAAACAATTGCAGTTTCATGGATATGTAAAGTATAGTGTTCGAATTTAAGAATCAGTCAATAAATTATTACGGGGTGGTAGGGTGTATCAAACTTTTTTAAAGAAATTTATTTGGATATTTCGGAATTTATCAAGATACACCTATATGTGGTTTGATATATATTAGATTGTTTATTCCAGGTCGTGTATTCTATAATCTCATGTACTTTCAATGCGACTTTGTAAGTAAAAATTAATCATGTTTTCACTTTACTCTGCGGTAGTTTCCGAAGAGTAAGAAGACTTTATTGCATGCAAAATTATATAGATTTTTTGATCACGCTAAAATAAGAAGAATATTAAAAAATTTATTAAAATGCATACAAAATAACTTGAGAAAATCTTCGAAAGCACGAACTAGAACCGACAACTAAGCAGACTTAGCCGATACCTATAGAAAAGCGAGTCGTGCACAAACTTCTGTCTAACTTAAAATTCACCTGATGGAAGTGGAATTTATCATGATGTAATTGATGGAATCGTTCAATTCATTAATAAAAATGCTTTTCAAACAGCTCTTCCGGACATTTAAAATACATTTGTGTTCCTATTTTATCATATCCACCTAATTCAATAAAATTATGAAGATTACGCTGATTACTAGGCATAAAATTCAAAATATCCTTTGTGTAGATTAGGTAGGCATAATTCTGCCCTGACTGTCAATCTTGGTATTTAAACTACGCACAGGAAAGCTGTAGCACACATGCTGCGCACATTGCTACAACATGTTTCAGTCATTTGACTGTAGCCATGCTGGAGCACCGCCTTTAGTTGAGCAAATCGCTCCAAGGACTTATTCTTTGTAAGCCTAGTATTTATTATATCGGTCGCTTATGCCGAACCGTTATGTTACGGGAGCGTAAACACACCAACGTCGGTTGTCAAGCGATGTTGGGGGAACATAGAGACACACACACACACACACATATATATATATATATATATATATATTCACACACACATGCATACATATATATGACAGGCTTCTTTCAGTTTCCCTCTACCAAATCCACTCACAAGGCTTTGGTCGACCCGAGGCTATAGTAGAAGACACTTGCCCCAGGTGCGACTGAACCGAGAACCATGTGGTTGGTAGGGAAGCTACTTACCACACGGCCACTGATACGCCGATGGATGTATATATATATATGTGTTTGTGTGTGTGTGTGTGTGTGTGTGTCTGTGTGTGTGTGTGTCTGTGTGTGTGTGTGGGTGTTTGTGTATACACATATACAAACATATCCATATATGAAGTAGTTGTATGCTGTCGACGTAATGTGACAGTCCCCTGAAGGGAATAATACTACTGTTGGTTAGACCTAGGAAGCTGCACCGCTTCCTAGGTCCAACCAACAGTAGTATTATTCCCTTCAGGGGATTGTCACATTAAGTTGACAGCATACAACTACTTCATCGTATCACTACTGCATAAATCTCTCTGGGAGATTTAGAAATGTATTATTTCTATATCCATATATATTCAAATATATATATATATA
>NC_069005.1:3226570-3229907 GCF_001194135.2 Octopus bimaculoides | reverse complement strand
ATATATATATATATATACATGTACATATATATACATATGTGTGTGTGGAGACAATATGCGTATGTGTGTGTGTGTGTGTGTGTGTGTGTATCCGTACATATGTAAATCAGATAAACGTATTTTAATATGAAGAAACTTATTTATTAAAACAGTTGTAACCTCTGTGTTATAAACTGCATAGATTTCCTGTGTATTGACATAAATATTTACTGTGTATATATGGCGCATGTGATTAAATTTGAAAATTGTAACATCTATATAGCAACTGGAGAAATAAATTTATGTCGTAATCTTATCAAACATCTCTATGCTATTTGCTTCCATATGGTAATGTCTACTAAACACACACATACATCATATGTCTACACAGTTCTGTCGTCTGATATCTAGAGAAAACAGATGTAATCTAATACAATGTATGCAATATATAGCTATATATATATATACATATATACATATATACATACACGGAAATATACATCATTTATACGTCTGTGCGTGCGTGTGTGAATACAATTAGACTTATATGTACGTATATACATAGTATATGTATATTATATACGCTTATACAAATATAAATATATCTATATACACATCTATATATATACATCAGTCTTTCTCTCCATCGTCTTGCCTAACTATGTATATGCACTCCTGCATATATACATATACATATATATCCATTCATATATTTATATATTTATATATACGCACAGATACATATATGTACATATACAAATACATAAATGTACATATATATATATATATATATATACATATTCAAATATACAAAAATTATACATATTTGTATGTCTATATGTGCGAATAACATGAAAACTAAATAGTTTGAATAGAATAGAGTTGAAATTTAGCGACATCAGATACACTAACAATTTCTAAAGGAAAACTTTATTTTGTTTTCCATCTTTAAAATTTTATGAGTGTTAGAATAATATAAAAAAATTCCATCATCCATTTTCCTTCTCTTTTTTCCCCTTTCAAAATTATTACGATTGTAAAATGTTTTATTACAAGAACATAAAAATATTTGTTATTTGGATTTTTGTCGAATGCAATCAAATTATTTCTCAGTGTAGTAAAAATTTCTCCGCTAAGATACTTAAATGTGGTTAACCAAGAACTTTTAATTATCGGAAATTTCACCCGTAGTGGCGAAAAAGAAAATTCATTATTCTAATTATTAAGACTGTTGTCTTGAAAGACAGTGGTGACAAACACAGAATTAAAATTATTTTGAAATAAAAATCATGGCATTATATAAATGCAGTAGAATGTGATTTTGTCTTAGAGTGTATGGGATGCCAGCTCCAGACATGTTTTTGTCTAAGTAGACTAATGTTGCCAAATCTGAGTTAGCTAGAACATAGGAATTGCAGGAATAAAATACTGAATGGCGTGACAACTTGAATAAACAAATAATTATAGTGGGAAAGTATCCAGCTGTCTGAAAAATGAATATTAACATCATGAGTATTAACATATTTGTTTCAATGAGGCCATAAATTTTAATAAATTTTAATAAGTGAATGTAATACCCTTAGTGGGCTGAAGAAGTCATTTTCTTGTGGGTTAGTTTCGGTAAAGAAAGACTGAGTGGAACGATTCAGACATATATTGTTGACGTTATAAGAATTTATAAACATTGCAGTGAACGTGAAACAATTCTGTATTGGAACAAATTCTTATGATCTGAACAATATGCAGTTGTCTCTGAAAGAATAGATTTAAAAACCGATACGGAAATTCGAATGAATACTTTGCTCCAACAGGAGACATGTCATGCTTACAAAAGAGCCATCCTTCGAAATCTGCTATCCAAATGGTCTTTTTTTTAACTCAATATTTCTGAGCTGTTTCTAATACCTTCATGTGCTTCGAGATCCAGTTTTCAAACAATTATTTCAGTAATATATCCGACATCAAATAAATATAGTACAGGTTGTAGGAGAAACAGTTTGCTATGTTTTCATGTCAAGATAGTCTAACTTCCAATACAAGATGGCATCGATTTTATATGTGTAAATATCAAATGATCATCAGTTTTTTTCTTAATTTGTATACTCAGCAAACAGCAATATCTAACCTCCATCCTCACTTGTCACTTAATTTGCAATTTGGACAAAATGTATCTTTTCTGGCATATCATAACTTAGTTTATTTTATCGCTTGGAATTTATCGTCTTCCAGAGTGTGATATAGGGACTGCTGAATATTTGGATTAAATTTTCATGCAAGGGAAGCGAAGAAGCGTGGAGTGCCATTGGTTTCGATGATCTGCTAGAGATCATAATTTCGTGGGATCAATTCCTGCTCGGAACTGAACGTTCTGTCTTTGCGCAAAAACGTTTGGGTTTAAGTTACCACAGTCTATACGAATGAAAATAATTATTTGCCAAGTGGCGCTATGTCATCCCCCACAAGATATATTCTCGATGTTAGGCGGCGACCTGGCAGAAACGTTAGCACGCTGGGTGAAATGCTTAGCGGTATTTCGTCTGCCGTTACGCTCTGAGTTCAAATTCCACCGAAGTCGACTTTGCCTTTCATCCTTTTGGGATCGATAAAATAAGTACCGGCTGCGTACTTGGTTCGATCTAATTGACTGGCCCACTTTCTCAAAATTTCGGCCCATGTGCCTAGAGTAGAAAAGTATATTTTCTCGATGAGTCACTCTGCCAGAGTTGTGTCAACGTTATGAGGGTCGATGTCTGCTCGTGATTACACAGTCATCTGAAAGACTCAACGAAAACATTGTACAAATTAAGAAGCCATCTTGCTCTGCAGGTGACTGGTGGTTCGTTTTCACTTAGACATCAAGAAACTGCGTTGAGATATCTTTGCTGACAAGTATCTCTGTTTATTGCAGCCAGTTGTTTCAACTACCGTAGTTCATCGTCTTACCTGAGCAAACAGTCTTCAAATATCCAATACGCTACCTCAGTACTCTACAACAACAGATGACTTAACATTCCTTCGATCGTATTCAGTACAGATGTATCTAAGGTACGTAACTCGACAATTATCTACACTTCTATAGCTTCACTAACCCAAAGTTTGGACCGAGAACCTCAATATGTATAACTTACCAGTAACAGAAATCACCGTCCGTTACCTGAAGATCAATATAGACGCTTCAAAAGTTGCCCCAGCTAAAATATACGCTGCAGCAGTAATAATTTAAACTGATGTAAACTGGTGTAATTAACGTAACTGCTACTTGTATTCAATTTCGGTTAATGTAAACTTTGCTTATTTTATTTTCAGTTGTGAAGTTGTTGAGAAGCAACCAGAAATTTTAAATGTTTATAGGGACTTT
>NC_069005.1:3224972-3226433 GCF_001194135.2 Octopus bimaculoides | reverse complement strand
ATGCTTTCGTTAATGAAATATGTAAGTAGGTATGTTTCTATGCATGTTTGTATGTATATTTGTATGTTTGAATGCTTGTATGCATGTATGTATGTATTTATGTATGTATGTATGCATGTATGTATGTATGAATGTGTGTATGTAAGCTTGTGTGTATGCATGTATTTACTTTTTTTAGGTATGCATGTTTGTATACATGATTGAATGTATGCATGTTTGTATGTATGTTTGTTTGTATGCATCTATGTATGTTTATGTCTATGTATGTATATTTGTATGTACGTATTCGTGTATGCTTGTATGTATGTATGTTTGTATTTTTGTATATATGTTTATATGTCTGTATGAATGTTTGTTTGTATGTATGTATGTATGTATGTATGTATGTATTTGAGAGTAGGAGGAGTGAGTGAGGGAGGGAGGGAGAGTATACATCTAGATAGGTAGATATCTTAACATATATTGGTATGAATGTATGCCACATATGAAATAATGTATGTGAACGTATATATTATACAAATATACATAGTATTTGTATATCTGTATAAATATGTATATTATATAAATATACATATGTATGTGTGTATATATAAATATATATATATGCGCACGCGTGTGTGTGTATCTGTGTCTGTGTGTGTGTGTGCGTGTGTTAATGTAAGCTAGTGAAACGTAGCTGCTGTAGGAACGAAATTTGATTAAAATTTATATCGATTGCAGTAAATTTTTAGGTGAAGAAATACTGTTTTTGTGTAAGACTAAATTTAAACATGAAATTACATTGAAATAAATCCAGTATTGAATAAGTAATCAACATCAGATATGCAATTACGTTCAATTTATATAAATCTTAATTAAATTTTTAAGGAGCATAATTATTTCTCATCTAATGATTTAGAACTAAAACTTGGTTAACGCTACCAGAATTGCTATAATACATCGAAACACGCTTGAAGATATTTGAGGTCTTTATGTGAAATCTAGAAAAAGAATTATGCAACGTTGCAAAAATTGTTAAATTATATTCAAGCCATCTGATGAGGAATACGTACAAATTTGAAACATATATTTTTATAGATATAAATCTGAAAACATATTTAGGCATGTTTATTTAATGAAATTATGTATAATAACGGTCTCAAATTACTTATGTTTTTTAAATATGCTTTTATGCTATATTGCATTTGGTGAACAAAAACTGCGATCGGTTACATCGCTCCCTGCATATGTGAATTATAAGTTCCTGTTTATCTGACGACGTAAGAAATATGAGAGTCTGCAACTTGAGGAGGTAGAAATGCCCCAAGAGAATTCATCTGTTGAAAAATGAAACCAGTTAACCGATTTTTTGGTCGGTGTTGTGGACTTTTCGTTTTATACTTATCACGAATAGAAACATACAAACATCCTTTTCTGTCCTGCAATGTGTATGCAAATGTACTTATATATGTATGCGTATAT
>NC_069005.1:3222138-3224213 GCF_001194135.2 Octopus bimaculoides | reverse complement strand
TATATATATATATATATATATCAGTATTATAGGCGTCGTTTTGCAGATGAGAAGAGGAGAATGACAACATCTTATTCACATCTTACTCGGAAACTTCTGAGGATACAGGAGTTCATCTTGCCAGACATGTCGACTCTACTGTTAATGTGGGCATTCTAGCTGAGACTGTTGGCAACAGTCATTCGAAAGCCCCTGATATTAATGGGTACCGTGAGTAATTGCATCGAAGGAAGAGAATATTTGCGTCTTTCCCTTTCGACTAAAGAATTTTAACAAACTTCAAAATTTTTGTTTCTGGAAAACAAATTTAAATGGCAATATCTTTACCAACCAGCCGTCTGAAGAAAGAGGTTTTTTGTGGTTTTGAATGGAGGGTGAGCAATGTAGTCATTCAATAAGCGAAAATCATACTTGCGCAAAATAGAAAATCTAGAAATACTACAGACAGCTACAGTAGCATCATCAGCATTATCAGTAACAACAGCATCAACAACAATTAAACGCAACACAAAAGAAAAATCTTCTACTAAAACCATTCCTGCAGCAGCAGTTTTAAACCGCAGCAACTGCAATAAATGCACATATAAATCAACACCACCACTGCCATAGCAGTTAGTATTGGCTTATACAACAACAACGACAACAATAACAGCAACAAAGAAGCACATCTCCCCAACATCAACACCTCGCTATCCAAATACCCTCTGCTACCACTGCTACTAACTTTTTTAACACCACATCCATTCTTAATGTTACCAATTTTCAGGCCTAAAGCAACAACATAAAACGGAAATTCTTCGAAAAATCGGCAGCACATTTCATCCACGTTTCTATGACAAAGAAAAATACCCATTTAAAAATCTAGGAGACATATATATATAACATTTTGTGGGTCGGGAAAATATGCTTTACGTACAGTTTGTGCCTTTGAACTTTCTGAAAATAAAGTAAAAATAGAATCATCCCCCAACTAATTGCTGGTATTGTATCAAAACTTGATTACTGCGTTCATGGCACTCGAATTTTGCCAAGCGCTCACAGTCAGGCAATAGGATCGGTGGCTGTTTCACTTGAGAAATTTATAGAGAACTAGTGGCAGTACCTTTGACGACGTTCTCGGGGACACACTTGGTGTCGACGCAAACGAACTTGCCCATCTGTTACGGCGGACCTTCCGCAGGGGAACTCTCACGGATAATTTCCAGATGTCCTCGTCCTAGCAATGCTCCCGATGGGCGCTACCGGTTTGAGATAAACTCTACTACCACTACTACTACTACTACTACTACTACTACTACTACTACTACTGCTACTACTACTGCTGCTGCTGCTACTACAACTACTACTACTACTACCACTACTACTACTACTACTACTACTACTACTACTACTACTACTACTACTACCACTACTACAACTACTACTACCACTACTTCGTCACGCAGTGTAGATGGGAAATGCATCGAAATATCTAGTCATCTGTCGTGTCACCTGAGGGACTTAAGACTTATCATTCTTAAGATTTATCATTCTTTCCTTTGCAATACAGAGCAAGATCGATTTCTGTTTGACACTAATCTTTTATTTCCAAACGCTTTAACCAGTTTTGGATTTTCAACGGGATTCATCCCCATATCCGATCACAATTGGCATCACTTTTTTTCACTTTCCCGCATTCCAAGAAATCTCCACTAAAAATGCGGACTACTTCGTAATTTGTTTTCTGCCAAATTCCATATCTCTGTTTTATTCTTATTAAAATGCTACACGTCATCCATGTAGAGCCAATGGTTAAGTTTTCCTTTACTATTTCGTAACCGATGCCCTGCTTTTGCTTTCCTTAATACTAATCTAAGGTGGATTAAACGTAACACAAATATTAAAGGGGATAACGAGTCTCCTTGTGAAATTCCTCTCTTGATGCTAACTTTCTCTAAAGCTTTACCACCTGACTAAAAATCGATTTTCCATTTCTTCATACTATAGCAAATAAAACCTCTTATGTTCTCTGTAATAAAGAATATTCTCAAGCATTCACTGATGCATGTTTGTGGAATTATGTCATAGGGTTTCTT
>NC_069005.1:3215606-3217018 GCF_001194135.2 Octopus bimaculoides | reverse complement strand
CATACAGACATATAAATAGATAGATGCATAGTCAGATGTGTATTATTGATGTAAATATATTCAAACATATGCGCGCGTGCGTTCGTGCGTGTATGTAGATTAATATACCGATAATCTATGTATGCATATATAGATGTATAGGGTGTTCAATGCTAAATTTGACGATTTATATATGCCTCTTACTTTCTGGAATAGTTTGATATGTTGGTGAACCTTCAACGGCGTTGGAGAGCATAAAAAGAAGAAGTATGTTTAGAGAAAATTTTAGTTGACATTGAAAACTTAAAGGCGTTTGTATATTGGAAAACTCATCGATGTATCACGATATCTCGCTATCAACTTGACGAGACCATTACTGCAGCTGAATGCTCCTGTGAACCCTGAAAATGCTGTTAGACGTGGATAGCTGTAATGGAGATTACACACCCCGGAAACTGATACAGCAGTCGTTGAAACTGCGAGTGCACACGGGAATTTACACACCACCAGGAGAAGCTGACGGAAGATCCACGGAAGGGAATCCGAGCTTTGGCGAGTGAGATGTATGTTGGAATTACTACTATGATGCTGGTCCTGGATGAGGACCTTCGCTCCACTCGTACAATGGGCGTAAGGGACAAATTGTGACAGCGAAGGAAAAGGAGAAAAGCTTGACAAAGACAAAGAAACTCCTGATCAAGTCGACCCCTCTTGTTTGGACAAGAATGATCTAGAGGAATACAAAGGAAATTGGAATAGAGTACCTAGTAGAACTATTGCGAAAAGTCTGCTTCCTTGGCACGTCAAGAATATTCAGCAAAGTATTAGAACGCTGAATAGAACCAATTGAATTGCACCGTAGGCCCATAATAATAATAATAATAATAATAATAATAATAATGATTATTATTATTATTTCGAATTTTTGCCAAAAGGGTAGCTTGGGAAAAGTGAGAATGAATCGATTCCATCTACCCCAGTGTTCAAGTGGTATTTATTCTATCAATCCCAAACGGATGAAAAGCAAAATTCGACCGCGGCGGAATCTGAACTCAGAACATAGCGGCAGACGAAATACGGTTAAGCATTTCGCCCGGCATGCCAAAGATTCTGCCAGCACGCCGTCTAAATAATAACAATAATAATACTGATAAAAACAACAACAGCAACAACAATAATAATAGTAATAATAACAGTAACAATAATGATAATAATAATAATAATAATAATAATAATAATAATAATAATGATAATAAAAATAATAGTAACAATAAAAATAAATAAAAATATAATAATAATAATAATAATAATAATAATAATAATAATAATAATAATAATTATTATAATAATAATAATAATAACAATAATAATAATGATAATAATAATAATGATTAAATGTAAATGAAGAAATGTTATACATATATATATATATA
>NC_069005.1:3212366-3214543 GCF_001194135.2 Octopus bimaculoides | reverse complement strand
ATATATATATATATATATATATATATATAATTGTAATTATATACACATATATATATGTAATTATATGCTTAATGTAGACATATATGCTTAGATATATGTATGAGTGTGTGTGTAATATATATATATATATATACGTACTATGTAGGTACGTGTTACATACACGCACTCACACAGATTCACACGCACAAACATACCCACATACGGATAGCTATAGAATTATTACTTCGAGAATCATATGTAAGTTCTTACGCGAATTACAGTGTAAGCACCAGTGAGTGAGTGCATGCCTGGGAACACTTTCAGAACTACAAATTGAAAATATACCACGTACATGGACTCAGATACATACATATATACATATACATATTCACTCACCTGTATGTGTTCGTATAGATATATATATATATATACACACACATATATATATATATATATATATGCGTGTGTGTGTGTGTATATATATATATATTTATATATATACATATATACATGTTTACAGATATATATGTATGTATATATATATATAAGTTAGTAGCACCGGACTTCCATGGTTTAAGACATGTAATGTCCATGGAATTGTTGAATAGAATCGTAAAGTCTTGTACGAAAGCCTTCTATGTATTCATATATATATATATATATATATATATATATGAATACATAGCTGGAGGAGATGTCCTCCTGGGGCTAAAAGCAACAGTAACATCCACCCCTAGGGGTCAGCCACACTTAAGTGGCAATATACTACACTTTATCGTGCAGTTACTGTTAATACTTCATTTAGAGAATTAACATTGCTTATATATATATATATATATATATACAGACATGATATTGATTTATATATAAAATAACAGCGGAAACAAACTACCCGAATAAAATATCTTATAAATCAGCAGGACCCGTGCAATTTCTACGATAAATATCATCAGAATTTGAAAACAATAATGCTTATATACTAAACTGAAGCAAGGTGTTTCAAAAACTCTTTTCATATCGTGCCATTTAATGAACACAATTCTTTCAAATATAATTGAAATTAATATTGAATGTATTGCTTATTTATCTCAATGTACTACGTTTGGTTGATACGATGTTCTTTATAGTTTAGGGGAATAAAAGATAAATTCAAAAGATAAAACTTAATCATTTATATTGATCAAATATTCATTATTTACAATCTGTATTACATATTGATATTAAAGTAAATATATATAATATAAGCTATATTTCATATGATTATGATATGTACATAGGATAAAAACATGAGATTATGTACTGAATGAGATACAAATTTTCTACATTACAAACGGGACTATACAAAATGGTATGTGACATACATATATAAACGGAAATATTTGAACGGAAATGCAAAACATGAACTAATTTAAATGTGTATGAAATAGGCATTGAATGTGATCACAGAAAATGCTGTATAAACTCTATGAAATGAATTTAATATGAATGGCATATATATACATAAGATTAATAAATGTATAGATTTACCCTTTCAGCACTTCTTTATACAAAACGTGTTGTTTTTTTTTTATAGAGTTTTGCCTTCTTGTCTGCTTTGTCTGTTGGTCTAAACTACTCTTAGTGTAACATCAGATAATTTCCTGGCCCTAGAAAATACCACAAATAATTGCTCTTAACTGAACACAGGATGTGGCAAATATATTCCAAATTTGATAAATATCGGTCCCTGTGCTTTAATTATCGTCAGAGAACAGAATAGCCTTAGAGGGAATTGAACTCGTTCCGAAATGAAATGAAGGTTGGAGTCAATTGGTGCCAGTTTCATGCGAGATACTAGGAAGTGCATGCCTTCTTTCATACCTACTGAGACATCCTCCATATTGAGAAAATAATTCTTTCCATTCTGTTTTTTTAGTAGCTAATATCGTCTATCGTCCTTTTATCTTTTACTTGTTTGAGTCATTTGACTGTGGGCCATGCTGGAGCACCGCCTTTAGTCAAGCAAATCCAGAGCTTATTTTTTGTAAGTCTAGTACTTATTATATCGGTGCCTATTGCCGAACGGCTAGTTACGGGGACGTAAACTCACCAACATCGGTTGTCAGGCTATGTTAGGGGGACAAACACAAAATACAAACATATACACACATATATGTATGTATGTATGTATGTGTATATATATATATATATATATATAT